>NC_134903.1:21400518-21460518 GCF_041734735.1 Babylonia areolata
TCGCTGCGTCAGTCATGGCTGTTGTCAGGTGAGGGAAGTCCTGGTTTGGGGTCCGAGGGGAGGTCGGCGCTGTGTCAGTCCTGGCTGCTGTCAGTCGGGTGGGGAAAGTCCTAGCTGGCGGTCCGAGGGGAGGTCGTCGCAGCGTCCTGGCCCTTGTTGGGTGGCCCAGGGAAGTCCTGGCTGGCAGTCCGAGGGAGGTCCTCGCCGACTCTGTCCTGAACTTCAGCAGGACATCGCATCCTGGCTTTTATACATTGTCCTCACTGATGCGTGTGTCAAGTGTTGTCTTTGTGTGGGTGTGAGTCTTTAGTTTATCTGACAGACTGTCTTTGTGTGGGTGTGAGTCTTTAGTTTATCTGACAGACTGTCTTTGTGTGGGTGTGAGTCTTTAGTTTATCTGACAGACTGTCTTTGTGTGGGTGTGTCTTTAGTTTATCTGACAGACTGTCTTTGTGTGGGTGTGAGTCTTTAGTTTATCTGACAGACTGTCTTTGTCTGGGTGTGTCTTTAGTTTATCTGACAGACTGTCTTTGTCTGGGTGTGAGTCTTTAGTTTATCTGACAGACTGTCTTTGTGTGGCTGTGAGTCTTTAGTTTATCTGACAGACTGTCTTTGTGTTGGTGTGAGTCTTTAGTTTATCTGACAGACTGTCTTTGTATGGCTGTGAGTCTTTAGTTTATCTGACAGACTGTCTTTGTGTGGGTGTGAGTCTTTAGTTTATCTGACAACTGTCTTTGTCTGGGTGTGAGTCTTTAGTTTATCTGACAGACTGTCTTTGTCTGGGTGTGAGTCTTTAGTTTATCTGACAACTGTCTTTGTATGGCTGTGAGTCTTTAGTTTATCTGACAGACTGTCTTTGTGTGGGTGTGAGTCTTTAGTTTATCTGACAGACTGTCTTTGTCTGGGTGTGAGTCTTTAGTTTATCTGACAGACTGTCTTTGTGTGGGTGTGAGTCTTTAGTTTATCTGACAGACTGTCTTTGTGTGGGTGTGTGTCTTTAGTTTATCTGACAGACTGTCTTTGTGTGGGTGAGAGTCTTTAGTTTATCTGACAGACTGTCTTTGTGTGGGTGTGAGTCTTTAGTTTATCTGACAGACTGTCTTTGTGTGGGTGTGAGTCTTTAGTTTATCTGACAACTGTCTTTGTATGGGTGTGAGTCTTTAGTTTATCTGACAGACTGTCTTTGTCTGGGTGTGAGTCTTTAGTTTATCTGACAACTGTCTTTGTGTGGGTGTGAGTCTTTAGTTTATCTGACAGACTGTCTTTGTGTGGGTGTGAGTCTTTAGTTTATCTGACAGACTGTCTTTGTGTGGGTGTGAGTCTTTAGTTTATCTGACAGACTGTCTTTGTGTGGGTGTGAGTCTTTAGTTTATCTGACAGACTGATTTATCACTGAGTTTCAATTATCTGATTGACTACTTAAAAAATTGAAAAAACCATTTTTGGCATTTACTGCGAAAAGTAAACAAACACATCTCTGACACCTTATTCATTCATGATTATATGTAATATCTAAATCTGAAAATAATAAAATTAAGCAAAGTAAGATATAAATAAAATTTAAAAGATTTTACATGCAAGCATGAAATGACAATAAGCGCTGTACACAATCTGAATTATATGTTGTTTGGGGGGGTTGGGTTTTTTTGGGGGGGGTTTTATTCCATGTTCTTGTTCTTGCTTTTGTTTGATTGTTGTTGTTTTTGTTGTTCATTTTTTGTTGTCGGTTTTGATTGTGTGGTTTTGTTCTTGTCGTTGTCGTTGTTGTTTTGTTGTTGTTATTGTTGTTTTGTTGTTGTTGTTGTTGTCGTGAGTACAAGTAAAAATGGCAATGGGCGCAGTACACACTATAAATGATGACTGCCGGTGATATATATATATATATATATGTGTGTGTGTGTGTGTGTGTGTGTGTGTGTATATATATATATATATGTGTGTGTGTGTGTGTGTGTGTGTGTGTGTGTGTGTGTGTGTGTGTGTGTGTGTAGAGTGCGTTGGGGGTTGACTCAACCACAGGCATACATACACACAGACGTAGTGGCTGCCGATTGACGCCACCGACTGACAGACTCGGTGAGACTGACGACTGAAATTCACTGTACCACAAAATTAGTGCCCAGACCTCAACAGTTAAAATCACACACACACACATACACACGCACACACACACACACACACACACACACACACACACACACACACACACACACACACACACACACACACGAGTCCTGATTTTTCTTTTTCTCAACTGACTGAGAGTGGGTCAGACATATATATAGATATAGATATATATCATGTACCACACAAGGACTTTGGACTGTAATGACTCGTTGCCTTCTTCTGTCACTCGCCCTCACCCTCACCCTCACCCTCGTCACTGGCCACGGCCACGGCCACGCGAGGCGGGACACGGAAGTGTGTAAACTTCCTCATCGCTCACACAACTGACTGAGTCATAGTACACACACCGGCACACGCTGCAATGTTGCCCCACTTAGGTCACCAGTGGGTGCACACTGACAAACATCACCCCCCCACCACCACCACCACCACCCTCACCTAACCACCTCCACCCCCGGGCTATGACAACAACAACAAACAACAAAAACAACAACAATAATAATAAGATTTTTAAAACAATAAATAGTAGTAATAATAGTAATGGTGATGATGATGATCAAAACAATACTAGTAATAGTAATACTACTAATACTACTACTAATAATAATAATAATAACAATAATAATGATGATGATGATAATAATTGGAGTGATGGCCTAGAGGTAACGCGTCCGCCTATGAAGCGAGAGAATCTGAGCGCGCTGGCTCGAATCACGGCTCAGCCGCCGATATTTTCTCCCCCTCCACTAGACCTTGAGTGGTGGCCGGTCTGGACGCTAGTCATTCGGATGAGACGATAAACCGAGGTCCTGTGTGCTAGCATGCACTTAGCGCACATAAAGGAACCAACGACAAGCAAATTTAGCTCTGCTAAGTTCGCTCATGCAACCCACCCCTAGTTTATTTATATATATATATATATATATTTATATTTCTATCTGTATTTCTTTTTATCACAACAGATTTCTCGGGCTGCTCTCCCCAGGGAGAGCACGTCGCTGCACTTCAGCGCCGCCCTTTTTTTTTCTTCTTCTTCTTCTTCTTTTTTTTTTTTTTTTTTTTTTTCCCCCTTCGTCCAGTTTTATTTATTTTTCCAATCGAAGTGGATTTTTCTGCAGAATTTTGCCAAGAACACCCCTTTTGTTGCCGTGGGTTCTTTTACGTGCTCTAAGTGCATGCTGCACACGGGACCTCGGTTTATCGTCTCATCCGAATGACTAGCGTCCAGACCGGCCATCACTCGAGATCTGGTGGAGGGGGGGAAAAAATATCGGCGGCTGAGCCGTGAATCGAACCAGCGCGCTCAGATTCTCTCGCTTCCTAGGCGGACGCGTTACCTCTAGGCCATCACTCCACATATATATGTATGTATGTATACCTAAGCTGCTCTTGGCTGTTTTTAGTGGACGGAGTGAGGAGGAGAGAGGGGAAATAAACTCTTTTTGTCGGTCAGACAATATACACGGTGGGTCTCATTGAATGTCCGTTCGTATCAATACAGTATGTAGATATGTGAATGAGCGTATCAGTGAAACTTTCGCTCGAGTGTGTGTGTGTCAGTGTCTGTGCGTCTGTGTGTGTGTGTGTGTGTGTGTGTGTGTGTGTTTACTACTGTAGCGCTCGGGTAAGGGAAAAACGCATGGTCATTGGTGTGTGGGTTTGTTTGTTTGGGGGGGGTTGTTGTTGTTTTTTTAGGGTGGGCTGTTGGGTATTTTTTCTTTCTTTTCTTTGTCGTTTTTTTTTTTTCTACTTTCGGTAGTATTACACTTTACAGACGGCTTAACCTCATAGCCGATAATCGAAGGCTAGCTGGAGAAAAGAAGTTGTTAAATTCGCTGCCATGAAATGTTAAGATAAAAGCTCTCCGTGGGAAAATATCTTGTGGGGGTGGGGTTAGTTTTGACACTGTTGATAACGAGAGTATAATGACTCAGTCACTGAACACGGTTGTCAAGTTTGGTAGTACTGTGTGTGTGTGTGTGTGTGTGTGTGTTTCCCGGCTTTTGGTCTGCCTGTGTAAATTTCTGTCTGTCTGTCTCTCTTTTCTTCTTCTTCTTCTTCTTCTATGTTTTGTGTCGTTCTTTATTTTTATGTTTTGTGTCGTTAAATGGGCAGAATTGTAAAAAGACCTTTACTGCGCCTAATTCTTTACCCATTAAAGATTCTATCAAGCAATCATTCTTCTTCTTCGTTTCTTTTTTTTTTCAAACCTCGAAACCTCGTTCTACCCCTCAGTCACTTCCTCTCTCTCTCTCTCTCTTTCTCCTCTGTCTCTCTCTCACCCTTCCTCTCTCTCCCTCTCTTGGCTCCCCCCTCTCTCTCTCCCTCTCTCTCTCCCCCCTCCTCTCTCTCTCCATCTCTCCTGTCTCTCCCTCTCTCCTGTCTCTCTCTCTTTCTCTCTCCCCCCTCTCTCTCTCCCCTCTCTCTCTCTCTCCTCTCTCTCTCCCCCTCTCTCTCCCTCTCTCTCCGGCTCTCTCATCTATCTCTCTCTCCCTCTCTCTCTCCTCTATCTCTGTCTCTCTCCTCTCTCTCTCTATTTCTCTCTCTCACCCGCTCTGATTTGAAGGCATAGTTTAGATTCTTTTAGAGTCGGGGTGCTACCTCATAATCACGGTTCGCGTGTGTGTCTGTTGCTTGTGTCGCGGGCCATTGAGTTAGTCAGTGTCTGACACGTCTGGCGACAGGTCGGCGATTTCTTCACTTACAATTCGCCAGCGTCATTCCGTGCATCAGTTCTTGGCATATAATGCATATCTGATCAGTGTGTGTGTGTGTGTGTGTGTGTGTGTTGTGCGCGCCGTGTGTGTGTGTGTGTGTGTGTGTGTGTGTGTGTGTGTGTGCTTAAGTGTGTGTGTATGTGTATTGTGCGTGCGCGTGTGTGTGCGTGCGTGTGTGTCCGTCACAGTGTGTGTGCACACCCACGCCGGCGCGCGCGTGTCAGTGTGCATAAGTATGCAGTGTGTGCCGCGGCGTGTGTGTGTCTTCAGCCAAAGATGGTCCACTTTGCTGTGCGAAACGTCCTCACTTCAGATTTACACCGCTGCAAAGCTGTGGACAGGTGTATCCTAACGATGGTATTTAATTATATATATATATATATAGAGAGAGAGAGAGAGAGAGAGAAAACAACACCACTGTCCAACAGCAAAAATTTCGGCGCTTGCCTTCTTCCGTCGTAGAACCGACGTGAGGACACCAGCACACGGCTGCATGGCAACCAGCCTCCTCCGTCCATCCCTCGCGGCGGTTGTCGCAGTGACCCTCTGCCTGTCTCACACAGGGTGCTGTCCTCCCATCTCTCAAGTTCTTCAGCGGGCAGGTCTGGTGCCTGCACCTGCACTGGAACTCAGTGGACGACCTCGCCCTCCTCCGACGAGTCTCCTTCTGCGTCACGAGGTGGTCGTGGTCGTGGTCGTGGTCGTGGCTGACCAAAGGTTTATGTTGTTAACCCGGCTGAGTAGACGGGCGCAATAGCCGAGTGGTTAAAGCGTTGGACTTTCAATCTGAGGGCCCCGTGTTCGAATCTCGGTAACGTCGCCTGCCAGTGGTGGCCGGGTAAAGAGTGGAGATTTTTCCGATCTCCCAGGTCAACGTATGTGCAGCACACCTTATAGTTAGTGCCTGAACCCCCTTCGTGTGTATACGGCAAGCAGAAAATCAAATACGCTCGTTAAAGATGCTGTAATCCACTGATGTCAGCGTTGGGTGGGTTATGGAAACAAATACATACCCAGCATGCACATCCCCGAAAACGAAGTATGGCTGCCTACATGGCGGGGTTAAAACGGTCATACACGTAAAAGCCCGCTCGTGTACATATGAGTGAACGTGGAAGTTGCAGCCCACGAACGAAGACTGAAGAAGAGGAACCCTGACGGGTGTGGGTCAGTGGAGGAACTTGACTTCACATGAACTCCGAGCAACGGTCAGAGCGAAAGACTGACAGGTCGACGTCCAAGTGAACCGTGGGCAAAATCAAACCAAACTGACCATGGTGCTTTAGAGTCTCCCCGACCACTAAGGCCATATCGAGGCTAGTTTTGCCACGTCAGCATCTACTTCCAGGCAAGGATAAAAATATTTTTTCAAAGTACAATTAAAAAAACAACTAATCACTGCTTGTGCGGGGCCAAGGCGACCATCTAAGTTACAGTAGGACTCGACCGCTTTGGTCAACAGCTTGGAGAGGGATGGGTGCTGCCAAGCGGGGGCTGTCAATGCTGTCTTAGTTACACCACATGAAGAGTGTCACAACCAGCTTGTTAATCAAGTTAATACGTTTCTCATAATTATACCCAGCGCGGCTCAGCTTACATGACAGAAGTTGACATAAGCTTACATTTCAAGGGCCAAGAGCAAAGTGAGAGCTGTGTGATCACTGGTTTCTCCGCTCAGCAGTGAGAAGTCATTTACACCCGGCCTAGTCTTTTGTGAAGGACTATGACTCTCTGACTGGCAGGCAAAATTACACTGGCTCTGTGCTGTAGCCTGGGGTTGGCCGACTTTAGGAACCATCCCAATGCCGAGCAAATAGTCAGTCAGTTATGCCCATCACTCCCCCCGGAGCATAGGCCGCTCACAACAGTCCGCCAGTCCTCTGTCCTGGGCTGCCCTTTCTAACTGTCTCCACGTGTGCCCCATCTTCTTGGTGTCTGCCTCGAGGTCATGTCACCAGGTATTTCTTGGCCTTCTCTCTTCCGTTTGCCCTGGGGGGGTCCTAGTCGATAGCAGGGGGGTCGGCCCTGTAGCTTCCGTAAACTGACGGCTTTCACCACATGGCGTCATATGTCCTCTTGACGAGGGTCCTTCCTCCTCCAGGGTAGTAATCTCTTGGTCTGTTGCTGGCGTTTCTGTAGCAAGCTGGTTTTTTACAGGGTAGGGTTGCTAGCCCCACGCCCAACCCACCTCACTTTTCCCTCCGGGCTTGGGACTGGCATAGGCAAATAGTAAAGAGTGGTAACTTTATCCATTCACATGGTACACAACTTCAAGTCAGTGCTGCTTACGCTACCGAGTTCACCTAGCACACAGGTAAATAAAAGATTCATTGGAACCGTGAAACCCGGACACTTCCTCAAAAAAGGAAGCGCCGGGCCTGTCCTTATACCGATCATCTGACATGTGCCTAAAACCCTCTTGCCGACGCTTGGCGAGAGTGGGGGTGTAACTTGGTCAGGACATTCTCCACTATAATCAAATCATCGCCTGGATAGCTGGAGCAGCATTGCCTCCTCTGCTGTTTCTGATGGTCATGGTCGGACAGGACTGACAATCATACATGATATCTCACTCTCACATGCCTCCGAACTGAAACCGGGCCGCCGGATGTATATGGGTACCCACAGATCAATTAAAACAGCACGTGCAACCGGGTACGTTTTCCACACTCCACGAACATAACACCGCCTCTGCAGATAGCTGAACTGAGTGTGAATGATTCAAAATGATGAAACGAAAGTAGCAAAACAATCCTGCACCCACCCACCTACCCTCCCTCCCCTCCCTCCCCCCCCCCCCCCCCCAAAAAAAAAAATATATATATATATATATACCGCTATATGCCGCGAACTTCAGTACTAGTCGGACATTTAAAAAAAAAAAAAGAAAAAAAAAGGTGCAGGGCCATATCAAGTTTGCATGCTGCGAATGCGTGCCTGCGAGCGGCGCGTGTGCACGCGCGCGCTCTCACCGCGCTTACGGCCGCGCCCGAGCTTCCACAAGGAGCCAGTTCAGCGGGAATAGATTCTCACACCGATTTTGCCGCGTGCGTTGGGGGTTCGGGGTGTGCGTGCGTGCCAGTGAATTGCAAGTCCAAAAAACAAGGACGTTCGAGTGTTGTACGTGCTAAAACTCACGTCTCCTGCCCGCCCAGCATACAGTGTATGCCGGTGTTGGGGGAACAGAAGAAGGAGAAGAAGGCAGGGTTTCATGTAGGTGATGCTGTGCCAGCTACCTACCAACTGTGTGTGTGTGTGTGTGTGTGTGTGTGTAAATATATATATATATATATATATATATATATATATATCTCAGCTCTGAGACTCTGACTCGGAAACGAAGGCACACAGATTCCCCGCTTTTTGGAACCGAACAGTGAGCGGCCTTCAGCAAATTGGAAATTAGAGCAGTGGCGAAGTTGTTGGCTCCTTTTAGTACTGTACACACTCACACCAGAGCTGCTACATCACTAGTGGGTGAACTAACCAGGCTTGCCATGTAAGTCAGGAAGGGGAGTGGGGCGGGGGGGGATTTAGTTACAACCTGGTTGAAGTGTACCCCCAACAGCATGTACGATGTGTGTGTGTGAGAGAGAGAGAGAGAGAGAGACAGGGGATGAGAGAGAGGGACACAGACACAGAATGAGAGAGAGAGAGAGGGAGGAGAGAGAAGCACTTGAATGAGAGAGGCTTGCAGACACATGAAGAGAGAGGGAGGGAGACAGACACGGGAAGAGAGAGAGGGGGGAGGGAGAGAGGGGAGAAAAGCACTTGAATGAGAGGCTTATAGACAGAGAGGGGGGGAGGAGACAGACACAGGAAGAGAGAGGGGTGAGAGAGAGGGGGGGGAGACGGACACAGGAAGAGAGAGAGGGGGTGAGAGAGAGGGGGGCAGACACATGAAGAGAGAGAGAGGGGTGTGAAAGAGGGGGGGGGAGACAGACACAGGAAGAGAGAGAGGGGGTGAGAGAGAGGGGGGGAGACAGGCGCAGGAAGAGAGAGAGGGCGGAGACAGACACAGGAAGAGAGAGAGAGAGGGGTGTGAAAGAGGGGGGGGGGAGACAGACACAGGAAGAGAGAGAGGGGGTGAGAGAGAGAGGGGGGAGACAGACACAGGAAGAGAGAGGGGGGGTGAGAGAGAGAGGGGGGAGACAGGCACAGGAAGAGAGAGGGGGGAGAGAGAGGGGGGGAGACAGGCACAGGAAGAGAGAGAGAGGGGTGAGAGAGAGAGAGGGGGGAGACAGGCACAGGAAGAGAGGAAGAGAGAGAGGGGTGAGAGAGAGGGGGGGGAGACAGGCACAGGAAGAGAGAGGGGGAGAGACAGGCACAGGAAGAGAGAGAGGAGGGGTGAGAGAGAGAGAGGAGAGAGAAGCACTTGAATGAGAGAGGCATGTAGACAGAGAGAGGGGGAGAGACAGACACAGGGTGAGAGAGAGAGAGAGGTGGGGGAGAGAGAAGCACTTGAATGTGCTTCAGTGGATCTGCGTTCAACGTGCGCTGTGATTTTTCACATTGTGTGTGTGTGTGTGTGTGTGTGTGACTGAGGCGCTGAGACTGAGATGGTTTTTCAGTGCATGAATGAATGCACCCATTGTAGAAAAAAATGTCGCTGTGGTGTGTGTGTGTGTGTGTGTGTGTGTGTGTGTGTGTGTGACGGGAAGAGAGAGAAAGAGATAGAGACGGAAGCTGATAAGAATAGATACTACGCTTTGATCTTGGCCAAAAGGCACAGAGAGAGAGAGAGTAAGGATGAGTGTGGGGACTCTGTCATAGATGTTGTCAGTGGAAGCATGTATGCATGTGTTCGTCTGTGTACGTCAGTGTTTTGAGTGTTTGCCGCGCGCGTGTATGTGTGTGTGTGTGTGTGTGTGTGTGTGCATCAGTTGTCAGTAGTGTGTGTGCGAGGGGAGGGGTGCGGAGTGATTGTGTGTGTGCATCAGTTATAGAGTGTGTGTGTGTGTGTGTGCGTGTGTGTATCAGTCAGTGTGTGTGTGTGTGTGTGTGTGTGTGTGTGTGTGCATCAGTTACAGAGTGTGTGTGTGTGTGTGCATGTGTGTGTGTGTGTGCATCAGTTATTGTGTGGGGGTGGGGGGGTGCATCAATTCTACTCAATGTGTGTGTGTGTGTGAGTGTGTGTGCATCAGTTGTCAGGTGTGTGTGTGTGTTTGCGTGTGTGAATCAGTTGTAGTGTGTGTGTGTGTGCGTGTGTGTGTGTGTGTGTGTGTGTGTGTGTGCATTGTCCGGTTGTGTGTGTGTGTTGTGTGTGTGGGAGGGGAGGGGCCATGGGAGAGGGGGGAGGGGGGTAGTGGGGAGTTGGTTGCCGCCTGTGGGGTGCAATCGAAATCTCATCAGTTGAGCATTATTATAATCATAATAATCAGTTGTCAGTTGTGTGTGTGTGTGTGTGGGGGGGGGGGTCATAGGTGTGGGGGGGCGTGCGGGGGGTAGTGGGGAATGTGTTGCCGCCGGGGTAGTGGAATTTAAATCTCATTAGTTGAGCATTTATTATAATCACACCAATCTGGATCTGAGAGATCAGTAGTTCTGCGGCAGCCTGCCTGGATTAGTTAAGTCGGTTAACGAGCCATGTCGAAACTGAACGATTGCACTGTGGAGATATCGGTCCAATCCACTGACTTAACAAGCTATAACACTTCTACTGATAGTGATAACATGCTGTTGGAATCAGCCGGCAAAGGTTGACCGTGACAATCAGTTGAACAACAACAACACTGAGGTGGGAGAGATGGATCAGCAGACCACGTGCAAACGGCCGTGGTGACGTTGGGGACTGATGGCCGTGGGTGGCTGCCCGGGGGGAGGGGGGAGGGAGGTTGGAGGGTGTGGGGGGTAGGAAAGAGTGTCGGTGTGTGTGTGTGTGTGTGTGTGTGTGTGTGTGTGTGTGTGTTCACGCGCGCGTGTGTCATAGTTGTGTGTGTGTGTGTGTGTGTGTGTGTGTGTGTGTGTGTGTGTGTGTGTGTGTGGTGTGTTTGTTCGTGTGGCGTGTGTGTCATAGTTGTGTGTCATGTGAGAGAGACTCGGAGAGAGAGATGGGGAGAATGTGTGCGTGCGTGAAGGGGAGAGAGAGAGTGTGTGTGTGAGAGAGAGTGAGAGAGAGAGAGAGAGAGATAATGTGTGTGTTTTGGGGCGGGTGGGTGTGTGCGTCGCGCGCCGGCGCATGAATTTGAGGATAAGCAGGGAAGGGGGTGTGGGGCGGGGGTGGTGGAGGGGGGGGGATCGGCTTGAGATACGCACACGGACAGTCACACCTCACCGGCTCCGGCATCTCGCTTCCCCTCCCCCCCTAACCCCCCACCCCCGGGCGTTTAATATCACTCAGAGTGAACTGAAAGACTGACGGAAAGTGACAGAAAGACAAATGCTGCTGCCTCACTAACACTCACGGTGTCAACTCGACAGACCTGGAGCCATGTGGTGAATAGTTCTTCATGTCTGGATCTGTGCGGCGGCCCTGTGACTTCACAGTTTCAGTTTCAGTGTCCGTCAGGGAGGTGTCGCTGCACTGTTCAGTTCGGACAAATCCATCTATATACCGTGCGCAACACCACACCTGCTAGGCCCGCCGGCAGATACCTGACCAGCAGCATAACCCAACGTGCTTAGTCAGGCCTCGAGTGCATGCTTATCATTTTTATTTGTGGGTACCTATCACGGTGGACTTCTTCTGACAGAATTTTGCCAGACGGAGGACAACTAACACGGCTCTCGTTGCCATGGGTTCTTTTTCAGTGCGGGGGTGAGTGCTCAGGCATGCACACGGCGAGACCTCGGTTTATCGTCAAATCCGAATGACTAGACGCTCAGTTGGACTTTCCAGTCAACTGGCTTGGGAGAAGAGAAAGGGTGAGAGCCGCCGCAGCGGGGATTCGAACCCACACCCTCACGGACTGTCTGTAGTATTGGCAGCTGAGCGTCTTAACCATTCTGCCACCTTCCCCCTTCACAGAGTTCAGGGAGATGAGACCGTGACTCATGAGACGAACTCAGTTTCTACTGACCGTCGGGACGATGGAACCGCAGTGAGAAAACCATGACTCAGCCCGGACCTCTTACAACAACTGATTACAATGTGGAGTGATGGCCTAGAGGTAACCGGCGTCCGTCCGCATAGGAAGCGCTGAGAATCTGACGATAAACCGAGGTCCCGTGTGCAGCATGCACTTAGTGCACGTAAAAGAACCCACAGCAGAAAAAAAAATAAAAGGTGTTCCTGGCAAAATTCTGTAGAAAAATCCACTTCGATAGGAAAAACAAATAAAACTGCATTCAGGAAAAAATACAAACAAACAACAACAAAAATGGCAGGTGGCGCTGTAGTCAGTAGGCGACGCGCTCTCTACCTGGGGACAGAAATCTGTCACGTTGCGATAAAAAGAAATACAAATACAAAATCTACCTGAATCAGTACTGGAGGGCACCCAAGGCATGTCGGTGTACTGTGTAGTTCCAGTATTTGATACAGATTGGTCACTGCAACTTGCCTGCTTCAGCATTTAGTGCTGCTGCCGCTACGTTCTGCTGTTCACGGTGCTACTGCTATCATGACTGCTGCTACTGCTGCTGTTCACGGTGCTACTGCTATCATGACTGCTGCTACTGCTGCTGTTCACGGTGCTACTGCTATCATGACTGCTGCTACTGCTGCTGTTCACGGTGCTACTGCTATCATGACTGCTGCTACTGCTGCTGTTCACGGTGCTACTGCTATCTTGACTGCTGCTACTGCTGCTGTTCACGGTGCTACTGCTATCATGACTGCTGCTACTGCTGCTGTTCACGGTGCTACTGCTATCATGACTGCTGCTACTGCTGCTGTTCACTGTGCTACTGCTATCATGACTGCTGCTACTGCTGCTGTTCACGGTGCTACTGCTATCTTTACTGCTGCTACTGCTGCTGTTCACGGTGCTACTGCTATCTTTACTGCTGCTACTGCTGCTGTTCACTGTGCTACTGCTATCATGACTGCTGCTACTGCTGCTGTTCACGGTGCTACTGCTATCATGACTGCTGCTACTGCTGCTGTTCACGGTGCTACTGCTATCTTTACTGCTGCTACTGCTGCTGTTCACGGTGCTACTGCTATCATGACTGCTGCTACTGCTGCTGTTCACGGTGCTACTGCTATCTTTACTGCTGCTACTGCTGCTGATACTGTCGCAGTCACGGTTGCTGGTGTTCACTATTATGGTTGCTGTTATTACAGTATATACGCTAATACTATAAGTTACTATCATGATTGCCGCTACTACTGCTGTTATACTATTGCAGTGTTGCTGGCATTATTTTCATTACTACTATCTTTTTTTATATCATAATTATTATTTATTTATGTATGTACGCTTATCTATATATTTTTTTTCTCAAGGCCTGACTAAGCGCGTTGGGTTACGCTGCTGGTCAGGCATCTGCTTGGCAGATGTGGTGTAGCGTATATGGATTTGTCCGAACGCAGTGACGCCTCCTTGAGCTACTGAAACTGAAACTGAAACTGGTGTTCAGTATTATGGTTGTTGTTATTATATACGCTAATACTATTTACTATCATGATTGCTGCTACTACTGACTACTATACTATTGCAGTGTTGCTGGTGTTAAGTATTATGGTTGTTATTATATACGCTAATTCTATTTACTATCATGATTGCTGCTACTACTGCCTACTATAACATTGCAGCGTTGATGGTGTTCAGTATTATGGTTGTTGTTATTATATACGCTAATACTATTTACTATCATGATTGCTGCACACGTTAATTTCCGTGTGGATTGATAAAGTGTTTTTGAATTGAATTACGGCACCATTGCAGTGTTGCTGGTCAGTGTTCAGTATCATGGTTACTGTTATTATATACACTAGCACTACTTAGTGAAAATTGCCGCTGTCATCTCAGCCGTTTAATCATCAGTGTGTGTGTCTGTGCTTGTGTGTTGGTGTGAGTGTTGGAGTGTAACAGTTGTAGTATTGATAGTAGCCTAGGTTACTTTGTGAGTTTTATGCATTGTGTTTTTATAATATTAATGATTCTGTTTTATGTTTCTACTACTTTTTATGTGCTTTCTTGTTTCACTTTAGGTACTGATTTGTAAAGCGCTTAGAGCTTGCTTATGCTTGTATTATAGCGCTATATAAAAATAAAATATTATTATTATTACTTACTGCTGCTAGTGTTATCAGGCATGCCTGCATGGTTGCTGCTGCTACTGCGACGACTACTGTTCAGTGTAGCTGCTGACGTCAGTTGCCGTTGCAGTTATGACAAGTGACGTCAGAATGCCGTGTGCTTCTCAGTGAGTCAGCCAGGTCGAACAGCAGAGGAGGCAACTGCTGTTCCAACTATCTGGGCTGAAATTCTATGATCATTGTGGAGAATATCTTGCCCAAGTTATATCCCCACTCTATCGCGGTCAAGATGGTTTTAGGACAGTCGGCGTTGGGATGGTTCCCAAATGCCAACTACCCCCCCCCCCCCCCCCCCCCCCCCCCCCGGCCCCCAATTAGGCTCTCATGTTCAGCACGAAGAGCCAGTGCAAGCTTGCCGCCTCTCGTCCTAGTCTGAGAGTCCTAGTCCTTCACCAAAATACTAAGCAGTGAAGAACTGTTCCTGATCCTTCTACTGTAATTATGTCGGGTTTCTGCAGCCGCTCCTGCTGCTGTGACTGGTACTTGTTGCTGCTACCGGCACTCCTGTCCGGTTCAGTGCCGGCTACTCGGACACTGACCAGACTACTGGAGACTACTGATAGTGACTTGTCTGTTGTCGTTCTCCCGATAGTACTGCTGACGACTCCGTCAGTGTTGCAAATGATTATCAGTCGTGGTCGGTTGCTTAGACCCTGACTAAGAAACTGACTAAAAACTGAAAAGCTGCTGCTCAGTACCACTCAGTCAGACTCGGCAGCAGTTCCAGACTCAGTACAGCTGCTGCTGCTGCTGCTGCTGATGATGATGATGATGATGATGATGATGATGCCATTGCATGTTGACATTGGGTGTTGCCGTACGGTTCTGACTGACTCAACGAACGACTGTGACGACCACTCCTTTGTTAATTCTCCCCTGTGTCAGTTTTACAGGTATTACTGACCTTGTCATTTTTCACTGAGTGGCATATAACTGCGATTCTAGTCAGCCACTGCCACTGCGCGACTGATACAGCTGTTCTTAGCCATGTGTTACTTACCGCTGCTTTCAAGTCTAGTCGCTTATGTCAGTGTCACAGTGTCCGTCACCACTGGCACTGACCGCCGAGATATATCTATGTTTACTATCATATGTCTATGAGTGTACGTCCGACTGACGCCCGACTCAGTTAGTGCCCGTGCGTGCCAGTGCGTGCTGCATGCGTCCCAGTGTGTCTCAGTGTGTGTGTGTGCTGATGTGTGTGTGTCAGCCGACTGAGTGTGTGTGTGTGTGTCAGTGTGTGTGTGCGCGCGTCAGTGTGTGTCACGAGTGTATGTGTGTGTGTGTGTGTGCGCGCGCGCGCGCGCACTAAGGGGTTGGGGTGTATTAGAATGAGTGTATCAGATAGTACTGCAAAGAAAACTAGCACTGACACTCGGCCGGTGCCGAGCCACGGTATCAGTATGACGTGAGTATCGGGGCAGCTTCAGTTCAGTGCATATTGCAATAGAGAGAGAGAGAGTGTGTGTGTGTGTGTGTGTGTGTGTGTGTCACAGCCTGTGTTTGTGTGTGTGTCACAGTGTCACCACGGTGTGTGTGTATGATTACTGACCGGACGGTGTGTCAGTGTGTGCCGTGTCAGTGTCAGTGTCAGTGTGTGGTGTCTGCGTCTGTGTCTGTGTGTCAGTGCAACGGAGGGTGCACACTGAAGCTGAACTTCCAGTATATGTCAAATGAATGGACATTAATATTCATAAATCTTCACGTTCTGAACTGGCACTCCGTGTCGTGAATATATAAATATCAGTTTAACTATTTGCTCCGGATAAATGTTTTTACTTATAAAACTTGCTGCATATCTATATGACATCGTCCAATGAACGTTGCAGAACTTCTTTATACCTTCTCATTACCGAAAGGCGTTTCATCAGATCGACATCCGTGCCCACGGTGCCCAGCGCAAGCACATGTCAAGGCTGTATACTGATGTGCTCAGCAAGGCACTGGCGAATCTGAAAGTAAGGCCGTGTAATTCCGAATTGCTGTCTGAACACGCATCCGCTGTGATATATGACTGACGCACATTTTAATACATAATTCCCTGAAATTTAAAGGTGAAACAATTCATCAATAACACGTAAATAATTCCTGATACAAGGGACATGATTCTCTGCGCGATCTTCGTTTCAGTTCCAAAAACCATTTAGGAAGTAGAAGCCCCATTGGCGTCGCTGTTCGCAACGACGCATGCGCACAATTCTTTCCGATTTCTACGGGGTTCCTTCTTGCCAATGCACGGGCACCGCACCCTCATAGTCGATCAAAAACATTGTGCTGATTTATGTTGTCTACGAGGACCATTTTTGATTAGTTTGTGACACTGTAGCTGAATGTTCTGTTTCAGGAGGTACCATTAGGGTAAGTAAATCTATCTGCATTCGAAAAATTACTCTGATTGCCATCTAGATGCGATGTGCAAAGCGAACAGTTTATTCGCCATCAGTTTAGCTGTATGCAAATTTTGTTCTGTGTACGGAAGAAGAGTTATCGGTGTGACAGTTCAGAGCATATTTTGAGTCGTGGTCGTCAAATACCTCGCTACACAAGTGCTAGTGAAAAGAATAATACCTTAAGATTATTGCGGCAAAGGTAAGTATGCCTGAGCTGCAAAAAAAACAATGCTACTTACATGTTGAAAATCTATGACTAAGAGTTGTGTGAGAGGCTGTGTCAATTCTCGTCTGCTGCATTTTTCGTCGAAAAACAGCTTGCGGTCACAATGCCTGTTTTATTCTGCTCATCATCTGCTATTTTCTTGCTTTATTATATTTTCCTGATGAAGATGGTGAAATCAAATCCTGTGCGATCTCCTTGAATTTGGCCAGTGATGCACCGGCATATTTGATATTGATTATTATGCAGCCGTCCAGCCAGCCGCCATGTTAGCCGGGCGTTGTGCTTGAAAGGAAGAGACTGTGTTATTTGTTTAAAAAAATATCCGTGCTGTACAGCAGATGTCGATTTAAGCTGATTCACTAAGCTCAGATAACACTTTCAACAGTTTATGCCTTGAGCTACGAACTCGTTTGATCAGTTAACAGTTGGCTGATAAACAGTGGTAGCAGACAGCAAGCATCCTCGGCCTAATCTATGCGTGGTCACCCCGCCTCTGCTTCAGTGCTTTCTGCTAAGGGCGCGTTTCCGTCCATGTCTTGTCTGCATTTTAGAATCAGGTTGACAGCGCCTGTACCATATATTTTCTACTAATTCAAGGAGTTTTGTGATTGTGACAGCTGCACTGCCCTTGTGTTTGCTTTGCTGATTGTAAGTGTGGTTAAGCATTATGTAAAGCATTCTTAATTGAGTGCATGTCTGTCTGCTAATTATGAAGCTTAGACCATGACAGTCTGCCAATGTGTGGCTCCACAGCTTCTAAGACATACTTCAGTATGCTGATATTCTGGTGAAATTTCATGTCATGAGTGATGCTAATTAGGTATTTATAGGATGTATACCGGTACTTGAAACCGTTTGCATCATACTCACTGGCACAGCATTGGAAGAGTTGCAGGTGATCAGGGATACAGGTTTCTGATAAATTTCTTGCTGATGCCCCCAGCAGGTAGTCAAAATGACTTGCCCATTCTTTTCTGGACCTTTGAAAGCTACTTTGATCCATTATGCTTGAGCAGTACAATTCTTATTACTGTTCATGTGCAAATTTTTTCCCAGAATTTTGTATGTCTGGTGGTTTCATTTGTTAACAAGAGCTACCGGTTCTGTGCTTGATTTGCTATTTCAGGGTATTTGAGAGAGAGAAAAAAAAGCTAAGGCTTTTACTGTTGTTTGAAGCTAAGACTTTGCACTTATTTTTAAAGAAGGTGAAAATTCTTTTAAATTTGTAAATTCAAGACCATGCGAAAACAAGTGAGCATACAAAGGAGAGAGAGAGATTATTAGACTCTCTTGTCTCTTTTTAAATGCAAGCGTAAGCTTCAAGAGTAGGGATTGGATCACCAGCTAATCAGTTGTAGAATCTGTTGATCTTGTGATTTCTTCATGACATTTCAGAGATTGGAGAAATGCATTCAAATTATTTTAGTTCAGTGTATGGTCTTGACCATTACATTTGTTCACCTGTCTCTCAGGTTGATTTTTAAAAAAAACTTTGAGTTAAATTGTTCAAGATCTGTCTTGTTCCTTTTGGGTTCCTTTTCTGTTTTGTTTCTGTGCATATTACACAAGGGACAAATAAAAATATTTCCAGGTTCAGTTTATTCATTTTTATGCAATGCTGTGCATTATTGATACAATCTATGAACATGACTCAAAAATGTAAACATGGACTCACTGATGTTTTCTGTTATGAATCAATTTGCTTATTAATGTTTTGTTTCAAAGGTCTTGTCTGATTGTTAATATTTTGTGCTCTTGTTAATTTAGCCAGTAAAATTCAGGGACGTTTTCACCACTGGAAGCACCACCATGGGAGTGCAAACCACATTTAACCAAGCAATGTCTGCTGAGTTTTTTAGTCTGTTCAGTTATAATACTAATACTGTAATAGTTTTTTTGTTTGTGGATTATTTTCCAAACTGAAAAGGAAGATTAGGCAGATGAAGTAAGCAAAGTCAAACTGATCATGCACTCATTGTGCACTCTGTACTTGGGAAACCACACTACAAATGGGACACATAGGCTTTAGCCTAGGTTCAGGTAATGTGAAACCATGGCAGAATATATCCTGATAAATTGATCTGCATGATTGACTCGAGTCACTAATGTTAGTGTCAGTGCATGCATTGCTAGGACAAGTATACATGTCTGTTTACACTTGTGTTGGCAAAAAAAAGAAAAAGAAAAGAAAACTGCTGAAATGACAGAATTTTCCTTTACTTCCCCCTGCACCCTCCACTTCAGTGCTGCAGATCTGACAATCACAACCACATGAGTTTATGCACATGTACTGGTCAGTCAGTACTTAAGAAATAATAGCAACAGTGGCCTGGATGGCTGGAGCACTTGAGATTGACCCTGGAAATATGAACTGATGGGTCAGTTAACCATTGCTGTTTTTACACCAAGATGAATACTGAACTGTATTGATGCAAAGCACTTAAATCCTTTGGTGGAAGAGGACTATTGATGTGTCGGCTTTCCATTAGTTCTGTTAGGCTTCAAACCTGAAATATTTTGCTTCTTAATAAGAATTCCTGTTATAATCAGTGGCTATCAGCAAGTGATTGATGCTCAAGTCAAACATGCTGGAAAATTTAAGGACTTCAAGTTGCACAGTGTATGTATGTTGACAACATGGCGAGTGCCCAGCAACGTACAGTTTCAAGTTTTGCTTGCTGTCTCTTGTTCATGAATTTGTGTTCACTTTTTTTAATGTCACAGGGCTCAAAATTCCCTCTTTGGTTTTATTGCTTTTCAAGGACAGCGCTATTTCAGTCGTCCCACCATTGTGTTTTTCCTAGAAGTTTATTTTTCAGAATAGTCTACTTGTTCTTTGTTCAAGTACATTATGTGTGAGTAGAAGTAGCGTGTCATCAGCTATTCAGTAGCAGCATGGTAGTAATATGAGACTCAGTTGATCTCTATAGCGGGTTTTTTTTGTTTTTTTTATTACAAGGTCATAAAAACGCTCCTCACTATTGTGTCAAATTTCTTGTGGAGGAGAAGGCAGCACTCGGTTAAGTTGTGGCTCTTCTAATCCTCAGGCAGATATAAAGTAATAAACAGTTTTACAGAAAGGCTGTGTAAACTTTGTCTTCTTTTTGTCTTTTTCCAGTAGTCCTAGTTTGCAAAATTTATATCCATGTGTGTATTTCTGTACAAGTACAAACATAAATCTGCTCATTACAAACTCAGACATCCATGAATGTTTTTATCATACATGAGTACATGGAAATGTGATTATTGATTAATGCAGTGGACATACTATACATTATCACACAGTGAATCTGATGTCATGTCTTTTTTCTTTTCTAAGGTCTGCAACACAGTACAAATAATGAGGTCCAGTAGATTTTGTATTTCTCAAAATTGGTGGTAAATTGCAGGCATTGGCTAGTCCTTGATTTAAAAAAAAAAACTGTCAAATGAATACATTTGACTACTTTCCATTTTGTACGAATTTCAGCTGAATGAAAGGGGGAGGGGGGTCATGTATGGAAAGTTTGGCTGCATAGCTCATGGCATTGAGATGCAAGAATGATACTGACTGGCTTAGACCAAATTGTGTAGACTGCATCCTTACTCTGGTTTTGAAATTCCTGGATATAAATATTGCAACGCCATTCTGTTTGGTCATCGGTTATTTTTAGCAACCTAAGGAAATTCTCTGCCTCTCAACATATTCCCCCAATTCACAGCATAGCATTGTTAACTGTCACTATACAAATTTTCTGTCTGACTGGGACATAGATTTTTGGAGGGTTTTTTAATTGCTCAGTCACACATCACACTATTCCATCACACATATACTGGGTTCACAGGAAGTTGAAGACTACTTAAAAAAAAGCGTATTTTCTTAAATTGCTTTAAAAATTCAGATAAGTTAAATACCAGGCAGCATATAGTCTGCCACTGGCCTTTCATTGAAAACAGGTTTCAGGCACATGTGCACCATGAACGGCTTGAAAATGTGCTTGAGAAGTGTATGATTTGGCAAAACAAATTTCAGTTATTTAGTGGTTTTTAAAAGGTAGCTTTTTGTGTGTGTTTGCTATTGTAGAAATGGAAGTGTATGTGCAAGAAAGCACCCCTGGTTGTTAGTCGTGTTCATTACAATGGCTGTATGAACCGCTGTTTGTTGGTTTAAATTGAAAATTTTTACTAAACATGAGGGCATAAACTGAACTGCAGTTTATTTTAGTTATTAATACATGTTATATGACATAAAACTGCACCTTACATTATGCTCAGATTATTAATTTTACCTCTCTTCTCCCCCAACCTCCCTTCCCCCAGTGTATTTCATCAGTTATCGAACTTTTGAGAGTTGCCAGCAAGTAAGTTTTGAACCAAGTCAGCAAACATTGACTGTTTGTGTCAACTGAATGATAAAAATAAAATATCTTAAGAAACTTAATATGCAGCATTGCCTGTTCATTTTGCCAGAGTTTTTCTGTTTCGTTAACCATGCATGCCACCAGTACCCATTGCTGAAATGTGCTTAGTCAAGCCCCTAGCTTACTTTGAAAACTTTTAGGAAGACGGAACAGGATTGTGGATTCATTTGGTGTTCTAGTTTCTCAAGTACAGACCACATAGTTTGTTAGAATTGCTTCTGGTTTTGCAACATTTTGTGTGTTTTTTTGTTTTGCTGGTACAGTTCTGTCATAGGTATTGCACTTTATTCAGTCTGTCATTTTTTCTTGTACTTTGTGGTGCAAACAAATCCACAATATTTCTATTAATGCTTACATTCATGTCATTGAGCATGTTGGTCTTCTGACCGATCACTGCTGTTTGGTTTCTTTGGAATGTCTTTCTGCTGCTAGCTATTTCTGGTCAAGATTTTGGCAGCACATCAAACAGTGGTTGACTGACTTGTCTTCCGCAGAAACTTTGTTGCTTTACAGTGATTATACAATTACACAGTGATGTCATTGTTCTTTAATGTATGGTGGCTGACACAGTGACAGTAGGAAATTGGCCAGTTATTGATCGCTTATGTAACTTTAGTTTCATTGTCCATTGACAGCAGTCAATAAGAAAAAGTGACCAAATAATGAGCTTTGGCTGCAGTGACAGACGATAAAAAGATTCACACCTCCACCCCCACCCCCACCACCTTTGTTCCAGCAGATATGACTTCTTATAAATCACTGATCTTGATAGCCCTACCCCACCCATTACTCTTCCACTTGCATCTTTTATGTGATACTGATATCCTGGGGCATGCTGTATGTGATGCTCACCGAAAAGATTTGGTGCATGATGCATCCTCATGTTGGGAGTCTTCCTGCTGCTGCTGAACTTCTGCTCATGAAGCTGCAGCGTCACCAACCCTACCCCCATAACTGTACATTGTCTTGGGATGCCAGTTTTCCAATGCACCTGTGACACCTATAATATGACCTGTGCCCTGAATCTTTGTATCATCTCGCTAATCCCAGTGATGACCCAGAACTTGAAAATAGGTGGTTTTGGCTGTAGTACAGACTTTTTGCAGATGCTGCAGGGGATTACAACAGCCTTTTCATAATATTTCTACTCCAGTTCCTGTTTCCTCCTGCTAAATCAAGTGATTGTGTCCCTGGTTTTGGTTTACTTGAAATTGAATTCAGTACAGGATTGCTGTCTTGTTTTGTAATGAAGTCAGCTTGCACTGCCCTGTCATTTACATTATTCAAAAAAAAAAATTTTTTTTTTTTTAAGAACAAAAACACTGGGGTGCATTCAGTAATCCAGTAGCCTTTTAGTTTTAAACATGTATGATATTTGTGTTTTTCAATAATTTTTTCTTTTGTCTTTGTTTTTTATTCATTTATTTTGATTTTTTTTTCAGTGCCTTCTTATAAATCTGCCATCTTAAGATTTGATCAGTTAGTTAATGCTGTACCTTTTCCTTCCCCGCCCTCGAGATCTCATTTTGTGCCCTCAAGATACCAGTTTGTGGTGGACAAACTCAAAGTGTCTTTTTCTCTGTTGTGTCTGCAGGTGTGGAAGTGTTGGGTAGTCTGGGAGCCCCTGGACACTCTTGTTATTGGGCGGGTGATATGAGTGCCACTCGAGGGACCAAGTGACTTATCCAACAGCCGTCCCTCCTAACATTTCCCTCCACTGGCTGACACCAGCTGGTTTTTCTTCCAATAGTTAATAGGTCAGTTTCACATTGATTTTAGATGGTGATTCTCTTTTAGTAAATAAATACCACTAGTTAGTGAGTGGGGGGAGGAGGTTGGGATCAGGAGTAAGGAGTGGCTGCAGCCACCTTGCTTCCCCCACTTCCATCACCCCACTATTCCCATTCTGTAATATTTACTTGTTTTTACATATATGACCTTTCTTGCCAGTCCCTTTTGTTCCACAAAATCTGTTTGTGGTTAATGTTGGAGGAAACAGATAGTGTAGATTTAGACCTGTACAATTGTACAGATGTTTAAAATTTGATTGATCTGTCAGGAATATCACAGATTGGTTTCATTTTTAAGGTATAAAAGAAAAGTATTTTTTTAAATTGAAGAAAGATTCACTTCTTGCTGTCTTGTCTTCCATTCCAAATATAAGGAATCTTGCAGTTTTAATGTATATGTAGGTTTTTGTGGACTCTGAATCTTTCAATTTTGACAACTTGAGGTGTGTGTGTGTGTTTTTTTGTTGTTGTTGTTTTTGTTTGTGTGTGGTTTTTTTTTTGTTTTGTTTTTTGGGGGGGGTTTTTTTGGTTTTGTTTTGTTTACTTGGAAAGATAGAATCTTAAAACTTTGACAACTTGGTAAATTATTTTTTTCTTGCAATTTACATTTGTCAGCATTTGTTTTGGCTAAGGGTATGTGTTTGGATAAAGTAAACAATAGAACTAGAAGGGATTGATGATGATTAGTACTATGCCAGTCAAAACCACTCTTACTCTGATGTCATTGTAAAAATCTTTCATCAATAAGACTAAGAGAGCAGACTATTTGAAAGATTAACATTCACTGAATATGCGTTCTATACACGGCTTTTTTTGGGGGGGTGGGGGGGGGGGGTATCATAGGTTTTGCTATTTCATGCAAAAGAAATTTTTGTAAATGTACTTTGATGTTATACAGGACTTCTGAGATGTATTATTAGGTGTTAACAGAATAAATATTTGTTTGTTCTAGGAATGTTATAGTTTTTACATTGAATGTTGTATAATTTATCCAGTGAGCAAAGGTAGAACTAGAAGAAGGAAAGCATACATGCATGTTTTTTAGTATGATCAGTGGTAACTAATTTATCAAGCTCATTTTGATATGAATTGTAATTGATTGATAGAATATTAAAAGTATTGTTGCTTTCTTATGTCATATAAATGAATAAATCTTCTGTTATAGTTTAAAGAATCTTCTTTGGTTTCAGGTGATACAGAAATTGCCTCACAATGACTTCCGAACTAGACGCATTGCGACAAGAAACAGAACAGCTCAAAAACCAGATCCGTGTAAGTGGTTTCTTTGAGATTTCTTTACTTTGTTGTACATGTGTGTTGATTTTTTTCTCCCTGTATATTACTCAGTCACATGTGGCTTTCATTATGTTAGCTGGATTTGTGTAAGCCATTCTCAGTGTGTTTTTTGGGGGAAATATTTGGTTCCCTGTTTACAGTTCTGAGCAAACTCCATCAATATCGTGGAGTGTTAATCTGTTAGTACAAGTCTTGGACTACTGAATGTTATTCAGTGAGGAAAGGTTTCAAAGTCCTCATTTTGCTGGTTTTACTTAGACTGTGTTCCTTTTAGCATTCTTTTGGATGCAGTGCATCTCAGTTGTAATTGATGTGCAGTTCCTTTTGTGTTGTTTTGAATCCCTTGCAAACACCATCATATAAATGTGAATAGTGTAACACTTCAGAGGTTAGATTAGAATTTAGTCCAGAATAATCCTGAAGCCAAGATTTCTCCAACTTGGAAAGTACACAAAACTACTTTGCAAGCTTGTCTTCTTACACTGACCAGGTAGCTTCTGGTAAGTTCAGACAAATGAATCTTTTTTAGACAAATGAGTCATTTAATTCTGTATCACATTTTAGTTTTTGAAGGCTTAACTTTTTTTTTTCTCCCAGCTAAGCCATTTTGATTTTTCTATAAAAGATTACAAATTAAAAAGATTAAACAGTAATTGCTTGAGTAGTATACATATATATGTGTGTTAATCTTAACCATTCTTCTTGTTTCCTTTTAACGCACTTTGTAGTTTCACTGTGGTTGTTTTGAAGCCAATACCTTTGGTGATTTAAAAAAAAAAATTTTTATACGTTTTATCATAGAAAATAAATCAGTTATTTAAAAAAGTGGGGGGAAAAGAGTCCTGTTGTAATAAATGTACAGAATGCAACCAGGTCAACAGACAGTATGTCTTTGGTGTTGACAGGAAGCACGGAAAGCCGCAGGTGACACAACTCTTGCTCAAGCCACAGCTTCATATGACCCCGTCGGCAGGATACAAATGCGTACCCGACGCACTCTTCGGGGACATCTTGCAAAAATATATGCCATGCATTGGGCAACAGATTCTAGGTAAGTTAACCAGCATGTGGTAATGTGCTTGATCAGTATTTTGTTTATCACTGGTTAAAAGCCAAAGCTTTTACAGTAGATCATTCTCATTGATGATACTGATGACTGAACCCTTCCCTCACCCTCCAAATTTTTTAACTGCCTTTTGTGGTAAATGGCAAGTTTTTTAAGAATTTCAGCAGAACTTTACAAAGGACAAAAAATTTTGCAAAGTGTATTTCTTGATGCGGTTTTATAAAGCAGCTCTGTTACTGTTTACCCTTTTTGTTTTTTTTCCCCTTGCTATGTCTGTTCACCAAGGATTTACTGGAATGCTTCATTTGAGACAGAGTGTCAATTATCAATGTGGCTTGAGCCCAGCCAACCACGCAGGGCTACATGAGAGCTGAATACTTCCAGAAAACTTAACCAGCAAAACAGAGCCATTTCAAACATTCTTTCTGTTACACCTGGATTTTGAAATAAAAATGTAGATCTAAGAAAATTCTGAAATGATTTATTTTTGTTGAAACAACTTAACCCACAGCATGCCTCTGATGTGGATCAGAAATGGCTGTTGAAAGCAACTCGTTTCATGAATGAATTGTTTCATTTAAAAAGGGCCACCTGCCGCCTCTTTACGTTCTTAATCAGTGGATAATAATGATTTTAGTACTGACTTCCCTGCAAATGTACCACACAGAATGACAGTAGAACAAAATTTTATAGTGTGCAGATCCAGCAGAAAATCTGACCAGCATTATTAGTAATTATACCAAAGCTGCCATTCCCACACGTTCTGTACAACCTCATCTGCCCAGAATACTGAATGAAAAAAATGCTGTAGTTGGAGGAAAGGAAAGGGAGGAAGGAATCTCCCCCCCCCCCCCCCCCCCCCCCCCCCAAAAAAAAAAAAATAATAATCTCTTGCTTTCTCTTCCTCCCTTTCTCTCCCTATCTTTTCTCTCTCGGTCTCTTTTTAATTGGGGAGGTGGAGTAAAGAGGGAAAAACAAATGGATTGTTACTAATTCACATTATATGCAGTTATTACTGTTAGATAAAAGTTTCTATTTCATTTTCATAGATTGCATTTAACCAGTTCAAACTGTTCTCCAGTTTGATTTTAGATAGTAGAATACTTTTACTGACAGTCAGGATGTAGCAGACATTTTGTTTTGAAAAAAAGTCTTCCCTGATAATGTGTAATCTCACTCCCTATCTCTGCCTCTGTCTTGCCCCTTTTCTGTGTAAGTTAATTGTGCGCAGTTGATGTTGCCTTGTACGATTTGTTATGTCACGTTCTTGCGTATGTGAGGATGAATGTATGCATGCATGTGTTGACTTGGTCATTTACTCACCAGTTTACATTCCCCCCTTATTGTATGTAATCTCAGCGCATTCACATTTTTCATTTATGTTGCAGTCCATTTTCTTTGTGCACATAATCATTCCACAGAGACTGCATTTTGTTCTGTTTCTCTCTCTCTCTCTCCCTTTTTTTTTTTTTTTTTTTAACTACTAACCACTAATTCAAGTGGTAGAAGGCATTTTAGGGTTGTGTTTTTTTTGTTTTTTTTTTGTTTTTTTTTTTTTGTTTGTTTGTTTGTTTCTTTCTTTCTTTCTTTTTTACATCTGTTGCCAAGCACCGTTGTCAGTTAAAAGCATTTTTGTTTATTTACTTTCTAAGACTATAAAAGCCTGAATATATATCTTGCTGGCAAGGTGTTAGCGTTGAAATCTTTGTTTGATTTTGTTTTTTGTTGCTGAAAGATTCAGTAAATGCCTGTATCTGCATTGAACATTCTTATTCCAAGCAAGAAAAGCAGAATAGCACATTCACTTGTATGAGTGTGTGTGTGTCTGACAATTTATTGATTTCTTAATTATATCAATATATGCCTCTTTTTTTCCTGCTTTACTGTAGCGCATAATTTGCTTTTGCTTTATGCTCTGAGGTGGTGAGTGGGATGAGAAGAAAAAGAGAGAATCTGGACTGAGGTGTGAAGAAGAAAAGCAGCAACATAAAGAAATGTTGATCACACTTTCATACACTTGGCACAATACATTTCTTGTTTATTTTTCCATGTTTAGTTATTGTCATGGTAGTTCTGACACATACAGTTCATATTAATGTGGGTCTTTTTTCTTTCTTTCTTTCTGTCGGTTTCATTCTTTTCGTTGATAATTTTGAGCTGTTCATGTTTTAAGGTCCACATTTAAACTAAGGCATTAAGCATTCACATTTGTATTCCCAAGCTTTGGTTCTCTTTGATTATCTAGATTTATTAGACATAAAGGGGGAGGGCTTAATAGAGTGAAGGGAGTATTAAAGTACTAAAGGACACGCCAATGCACAACAGTACCACGTCAAGTCTCACTCTCTCTCACACACACACACAGACTTAGACACGCCTGCATTACAAATATATGGAAGTATGCAGTTAATTGTCAGAGAAGTTGCGACAGGTGTGGAGGGGATGCGGGGGGTGGTTAAAGTATGTTTTGGTGTCATATACTGTACCATGTCAAACTGATGCAAACTAGGCCTTGTTTTGCTGGCATATTTTAGTTTGATGACTGTTAAGAATCTGAAGGTATACAGAATCTTATGGTCTTAGGGCAGTTGCCAGCTGTGCCAAAGAAGCCTGAAACTAATGGCATGAACTTGATGAAGAGAAAAAAGTGGGAATTCAGACAACTCTGTACATTCTTTTTGAAACTTTCGGACATGCTGCATTTATTTTAGTTCATATCACATTATCAGATCAATAAAGAATGTGTCAGAGCAGTCCCTTGTTATGCTAAAAGTCTGTGACACTACCTATATATATATTACAGCGCCATTTCTGACAATCATGATTTGGCAGAGTCATTGTCTTGTTTTGTCAAAAGTTTCTTGGCATGTTGAAAATTTTGCGCTTTTTTGTTATTCTCAGATATCCATGTGCTGAGGTTGGGTGTTCCTGGGTAGCAGTCTGATTAATGTCTTTAGTATATCTATCAGCAAATCTGTTCACTGGATTTTGTGTCTTTACGGTCTGTTGTTGACTTTGCTCTCCAGAATTGCGGAAAAATTGTTGATGGCGTTATGCACCAAGAGGTTTATGCAAGGCAACAAGGAAGTAGACCTACAAATTACAGTAACAGAAATCCAGGCATCACAGTTACATGTGATTACAAACCCAAGATCCAGTCCTAAAAGTAAAGAAATGGCCTTAGCCTGGAGCAAAGAGAAAGAACTGTCAGTCCCGACAGAAAATGATTACAGATTCATGCTATGCAAAGGATTTCCTTGCCTCTGTAATGAGAAACCAGAAAGAGGGAACTGTCTCTCTGCAAACTGCATACATGTCAATCGTTTCTTTCCCAATTAAATTTCAGAGGTGAAGTAACTCCATGGTGTGTTCTTTTGATGACACTCTCAGTAGTAAACATTATCTTCTGAACTTCTTGGAATTACATGAAACCAGGCACAAGAACTTTGCTGATGATTTCATGAAGAGCTTCGGTGGTTGTTGTTTTTTCGCATGGGTCATCATTAAAAATTATTTCAGCTTCTGGAAGTTGAAATTTTTCATATGGTATGATATAATATTTGAGCTTTTGAATTGGTCTGATGATGTCATTTTATATGCCAGATTTTGAATTGTATAGTTTCTTCTTGAGTGTTTCTTTTTTGATATGGTTTCAGCCCCAAGATAACCCTTTACAGTTGGCTGAGCATCAAACATTATAAGTCATCATTAACCACCACTTTAAACACATGAATCATTTATTTTGTGTTTGCTGCAGGATTTTGGGGTAAATATAGCATTTTTCCCCCCCAGTGACACCAGTGTGTATGTGTGTGCGTGTATGAACGATGTGTTCTTGTGTAAGAGACATATTGTATTCTACTCTTTTCTGTGTTGCTTTTCACATTTTTTGGACAATTTGTATTGTAGATTGCATGCCTAGCCATGCAGCCGTGGTGTTCTTTCCAGTTGTTCTCAGCAACCCCAGGACAGTACAAAATTTCTGACTTTCTCCCTTGTGGTTTCACCAGGATCACGTCATTCTTCAGTGAAAGTGTTCAGTTTTTGTCTGCCTTTTTTGGACTTCACTTTTGTGTAGCTGGACCTAGGTCAGTGTTTTGTGTCCACCGCATGTCTGTCTGCTTACTGTTCATTGTCTGACTTTGTTCTTTTCACTGCTGATTTGTCCGGTCACTGCTGTCGTATAGGAGTCGTGTCCGGTCCCTGTGAAGCTTTCTCTCTCTCTCTCTCTTTGGTGACACGTGACTGTGTGTATGTATTGGTGTCTGTTCATGCACCTTTGAGAAAGAGAAAGGAAGAGCAGAATGTCATTGACCAGCCAGGTGCTTGCCAGTGTGTGTGCGGGAATATTCTGTTGCACTGTGTTGTTCAAGTGTTCAGCTGTATTTCAGAACTTTTTGTTAAATATATTTGATATGAAATGGCATCATTGTTGAGAACATTTATTGGTGCTTGTGGTAGCTCTGACACAGTGAATATTTCATGCGCTTATGTGTCATACACCCACACAAGCAAGCACACACACACACACACTCACACACTGAGTTGTTTTTAATCAGTAATTTGACATGCTAAAATGAGGTAGGTTTCCAGTGGAGGGGATGTTAATGTGTTTTAGTTTTTACTTATTGGTGTACTTAAAGTTGTTGCACTTGCCCATCATAGTATAGTTTACGAAGCTTAATTGAAGGGTGAGGGAGGTAGAGGGCATTTTACCACACTGTTTGTCAAATCTGAAATGTGGGGTAAGGTGATCAAATTTCGACTGATTTTTCATGGATCTAAACCCGACCGCTTTACACAGTCACCTTCTTCCCATGATAAGCAATGCTGATCAATTCACAACAGTAGCCCTGGAAATCCTTGTTCAGTTCGCCAACAAAATAAACCAATCATTTTGACCAATGAGAACATCACAGGAACCCGATGGTGACATATAGTGGCGCGAAAAATGCCCCATATGTGTGCAACTTACTTGACAATCATTTTGGCGCCAAATCGCTGTGACGTCAATGCACTGATTTGGTGGATCTAATCCCAGCCAGTTCAGATGTGAAGTGGACTTTATTTTTATTTGTGTGTTTGTTTCCAGTGAATATATCCCCTTTCTTGGAAACATATATATATATATATATATATATATATATATATATATTGGTATAGGGATGACACACACACACACACACACACACACACACACACACACACACAATGACGTGTGTGTGTGAGATCCCTATACCAATTCTTACACACTGCACAAGACACAAACGCGCGTGTGCACACGCTCACATGCACATTTACAACAGGGGAGTGGAACAAACTGCCTGACGGCAATATCACGTCAACTGGCCTCAGGCAGACAGTTCAGAGCCAACACCACTTGATTCACTCCTGTGCGGAACCCCCACTAACCCCCTCCCCCTTGCAGTTACAGTTAAGTTCAGCCTCAGCAACATATCCAGATGCAGTTTCACATGTTCAGAACTCTGGTCGGCATGGTTTGATACACATGTAAGTAATATTGTAAAAAAAAAAAAAAAAAAGGGAAATCAAATTTCTGGTACGCTTTTGAAAAATATTACAAATAAGTCTCCAGAAATTATTTAAAGCTTTAGTTAGGCCCATAATTGAATACGGTAACTCAGTATGGTGCCCCTACTTAAAAAAGCACATAAATATGATTGAAGGCATTCAATGCAGATTTCATAAGTGTATAACTGGTACTGGAGACCTTAGTTATGAGGAGCGCCTAGCTCTGTTTAAACTGCCCCGTCTAGAACTTATGCGACTAAGAGGTGATCTCATTGAAGTATTCAAGATCATGCACAATATTTATGATCCCCGCACTACCTCTTCCGTGTTCACCTTTGCTAAATTTGATAAGACTTGAGGGCACAACTTCAGACTTAACTAGACGAACTTTGTCACTAACCAGTTCCACAAACTTTTTACTAACCGTATCATTAATCTGTGGAATAACCTTTCCTCTGACACCATCAATGCATCATCAGTAAAACGCCTTCAAAAAGCAAATTGACAAACTTTTAAGGACTATGTATTTTCCATCAATTTAAATCTTTATTGAGTCAGAAATAAATGTAGTATACACTATGCCTGATTAAACCTTGGAACAGTTCACTATATAGTGATCCCAAAGCACATAAATGGACACTATTACAAGGGCAAAAGGCTTCTAGCCTATAGCCGAATATTTCTGTGATTAGATCAGCATGGTCAGGTTTAGATCAGCCTTGTCGGATTTAGATCAGGCACACCATCGTTCTCAAGGGCTTCTGAAGTACTAAAAAATAGGACTCGGAAACAAGACAGACATTCTACAATCACATACAGTCTGCGAGCCAAATTTATATGCTGTCAGTTCACAGTAATGCTTTGAGAACCAAAATAAGTGACTAAATCGGTTGGGTTTAGATCACCCGGTCAGATTTAGATCAAGCACACCAACGGCTTCTGCAGAACTATAAATAGCACATAGAAACACCACAGGTGTAATCGATGACAGTCTGACAAAAACCACTTTACCCTCTTCATAAGTTGTCAGACTCAATTTGAAAAGAAAGTAAAGGTGAATAACAAAAAGAAGAATGAATGCCTGTTGACATTCCATGATTAAATATATTTGAATTACCATCTTCACCACTTCGAACATGAAAGTATTGCAGTATTTTCAAGAGCAATTTTAATATTATGTTTAAATTTCACCATCTATGTTGAGTTCTCATAATTCACATCTTTTTTAAGGAAAAAAAGGTTCTGTTGAAAGAAAATCAGCATTCATTTATTATCATACCCATCAGTGGACAGAAAATCTTATGTCCTTATATAGGCTTATATGATCAAAAGAAAATCATGGTGCCAGGTTCACTTCAAGCCAGAGAAACCTACATGTTGGGGGTGGGGCGTGGGGGGGGTGACACTCCGTTTTGCATGGTTAATCATTATTTGTCACTCAATTCCTAATTTTGCATGGTTCATATTAAAAATGACGCTTCAGTTAAGGTGTCATTTTATCCATTTTTTTATGTAGCTAGCAAAAAAGCAACTTATTTGCACAGTGTTAATCAGTGCGTGTGTGTGTGTGTATATATATATATATATATTATAAGGCATTGACTGGTGAATTGGATTGATTTCTTTTTTCTTTTTTTCAAAACTGCATGAAAATAACTCTTATCATGGTATATGTGATACGAAAATCTGTGTGCTTCTTTGAAATAAAGAAAATATTTTTTTAAAGTTCTTTTCCTACCCATCTTTCTATGATCTGTGAAGAATCAGTTTTCTGTAATTTTTCTGTTATGAAGGATGAGGATATGATGATGATGTTACTGCAGTGGTCTATCATGCATATGGGTCTGGAACTATGTGACATAGCTGAACTGTAGATTTCATTTCATGATATACCTTGACATAACCAAGTTTGAAAGACAGACACCAGCAGTGTTAGTCATTCTCAATAATGAATCACTTTCAAAGGTGCAGATATTGGTGACAGTTGACAAAGTTGTCTGTCTTCCCAATAGAGCCCACAGGACACTAGGCTCTGTGAAGGTGCCAGCCCCAGTCCAACACAAAAACCAGTGGCACATGTGCCATAATGTTAAGTTCTTCATTCCTGCAGCTGGTGGTAATTCAGAATTTTACGGGTCAAAATTCAGAAAACGCATAACACTCCTTCAGTGCCTGTTTACTGGTTTTCAAAATTTTGAGCAATAACCAGATTGAATTTATTAAATGAATTGTATTGCATCTTTTTTACATACAGTAAGTCCTTTCAGATTGTATACTTTTGCATATCTAGAAAGCCATTACCTGAAAACACAACATATTTAACATATTTTCTTATTCTCATGTGTATTCATTTATTTATGTTGAGCTACCTGGATTTTTATGTTATCGATATAAATCATGTCATTTGGATCATGCGTGCTGCTGTTTAGATTTGGGATAGCAGATTTTTTCAGTACCTTTATGACCTGTATCAGTCTCAGTTGTGCAAGCTGGAAGTATCCAAAAGTTGCTCATCTTCAGTGAAGCCACAGACTGTACATTTTCTTTCAGTATGGGATGTTTGTATTTTTACATCTTTCTATTTGAAGGTGGTGAGCACTGACTGACATGGATTTGGCTGAGTGCTCACCTTTGGTGGAAGTTTTCTTTTTGAATTTGGCTGTGTATGGTTCTTGTCTGTAGCAGTTTGTAAATTTGTTGTGGAAACAGTCTTGACACACTGATGATGCTCTTGGTGTTTCCCAGATGTGCATTTGGACTCCGTTACCGTTTCTGCAAACATCTCATTTTGTCTTCCTAAAACTAGTCAGGTTGGACTGGTTTCTCTGGCTGTTTCAGGCTCATTTTTGTGTGTTGCGTGTGAGCCAAAACAGTCAAACTTTCAGGGTTAGGAAAAAAAAATGTTGGGACCTGTGTCTGTTGGCACAAGCTGGTGTTCTTTTGTGATTACCTTTGTGTTGTGACCTGAGGTATAAATGGGTGGCCTTTTTTTTTTTTTTTTTTTTTTTTTTTTTAAGAAGAGAAATATTTTTGGTGAAGCCTGTCCATGTGACCTTTAAAAAAAAAAAAAAGGGGGGGGGGGGGGGGCGAAGTAGCAAGTCCACAGGTTATCCTTTTGTGGCACCATGTGCATTTGTTGTAGTAGAGGCCATTTTGGTGTTATATGACTTAAGTGATTGTGACACAATCTTGTTGGCTGTTATCTGTCATATGGGTGTCTCTGCAACCTTATATTACTCGTTCATGCTCATTAATCCATAATAACATTCCCTTTTTCTCTCCTCCCTCTCTCTCTCTCTCTCTCTCTCTCTCTCTCTCTCTCTCTCTCTCTCTCTGTGAATGTATTTGAATTTCAGGAGAATGTTAAAACATCTGGTTTCCAGGTTAGATCTTAGTTGGAGTTTTTGCTTTTAAGAGGGCGAGTTGACTGGCCTCACCAGTGTGCATCAACCTTGGATCTCACTGTTGTTTCTCACAGTCACGGTGTCTCCTTGCTGTTTTCCTCTGTTCATTCTTAAATGTATGGGAGGTGGGGGCAAAGATCAAGTTATTGAAATTGGTGATCTTGTGAAAAAGATCATATCGTGCATTTTATCCTGAACCATATGTTATGGTATTGTCAGCGTCAGTTCTCCTTGGTGTGCATTTGTGTGTGTGTGATGTCTTGAACTTTGCTTTAAGTTTATGACTTGTTTTATTTAGGAAACGAAAACACTATTTATAATCCCTGTTTTAAAAAAAAAACAAAAAAAAATTTTCATTTGTGATGAAAGAAAAGGAGCAGTATTATATGCATATATCAATGTCCTAAATGTTTGCTGCCATTCAAGTACACAACTGGTAACAATACCCAAGTGTATGGCGCACATTTGTCCATCCTTTTAGCTTTGTTGTGCCTCCTCCTGTAAGAAGAGAATAATGCAGCAGCTTCTTGGGTTCCCAGACTGACTGTTCTGGCCAAGTGGTTGCTGAACTAGTCTGCTGGTTGCCAAGGCAACATCATTATTGATTGAAAGTTGGGAGGCAAGGAGTGAGTGGTGCCAAGCTGTATTGATTGAAAAGGCTGGGGAGGGAGCCTTGTGTGTGAGAGACACAAAGGGGGAGAAAGACTGTATGGCTAAGAATGGTCTGATTATAGGAACTCTTGAGTGGAATCTACCCAGCTTGCTTTCTGTCACAGCGTCAAACTTGTTTCTTTGCAGGCAGTACAAGGGCTGCTTGGCCACTTCATCTTTTGGGGTTCCGACTCCCAACTGCTGCTCTCTTACTGCACTTTTTCCTTCCACTAGTCTGTACTACAGAGAGGGGACACTGGGACTAAGTATAGTTCTGTCCATTTAACCCTCTCACATTCACACATTGCATTTAGAGGCTTCTTAGTTGAGGGCTGTGGCCAGAGGGATTGCAGGAGGGTAAAAAGTGTCAAGTCCATCTTGTTTGAATACATGGAAGTTCAGATTAAAGGTGGGAGTGGGAAAAGAGAGGGGGAAAACATGCTTCTCATACACTGCATGCACACACATTGTGTGCAGCCGCTCCTTGTGACAGTAGTGGGGCTCTTATACATGTCATACACTTGCTGTAAAGAAAAATAAAAGTCACCTTGACTTTCCCATATGTAAGGTGAAGAATAAGATTGGAGTAATTTCTTCTTGGTTTAGTTACTAAGTTTATTCATTTAATGCTGCCTTATTGCCCAGCCAACCATAAAGGCTATGTCAGGGTCAGGGCTGTATACTCTTCTGTTTGTTTCTGACAGTTCAGCTACCACTTAGCAGCGTAAGGTGCAGTCGACTGCAAGTGTACAAATGGACAAGTAGAAATAATAAGTAACGTTATCAAAACAAGATGTCATGTCGGGTGTAGGTCTGGATGTCTTGTGACTGGTTTGCAAGGATACTTCTAACGCCTTAGGCTGGGTTGATTTTGTTATAATGTGCCAGGAAATTTATCAACAGATGTAATACAGTTTCCAGTGCTTAAATATATGCACTTAGGGGAAACAGCAGCGCACACAGTACACAAACATTGTTGAATATTTTTGTTCCACAATTGTTTTAGGTCCTTACCCACAAACACACACACATGAATAACACCACCATCACCAAACAGTTCCACATTTATTTGTTATGAGTACTCTGGGGTTGCTAGTCTGATTGACATGGAATTTGATACATCCAGACTTCTATCAGATATATTTGTCTCGTCATCTGTGGACCTGATTAAGAGAAGGTGTTTTTCCTTGTGCTGATATAGATCTCTGTATGGAATTGGATTGAAACATGAACATACCTAGTCACAGAACTTTCCATTTGCTTTGCTATGGTCAGCAGTATTCTGTTAATGTGCATTAAAAGTTTCATATTTTAATTTATGCATGATTCATTGCTTGAGTTAACAGCAACCTTATGTCATCCCTCCTTTTCAAGTTCAATGGTTGTTTCGTGTGTTGTTTTTGGCAATATTTGTAATTGTTTGGTGTTCCTGGCTACATCCGTATTCTGAATGCTTTCCCTCGTCATTTATGGTCCATTAGAAAGTCTATGCTTTTGTTTTTGCCTTTTTCTGTTCCCATCCTCTCCTCCATCTGTGGAACAGCTATGAAGTTACTGCTTTTTCTTCTTCTTCATTTTTGTGTGTTATGTTTTAATGTTTCTTTTCACAATTCAGCTAGATGCATTTTTGCCAAGACTGCACATTTTAATCTTGTCTTTTTATAGAAAATAGAAACCACTGCATGATTTTTTTTTTTTTTTTTTTTTTTTTTTAAATCACTTGTTTCAAGGGGACTGGCTTGCAAGGAAGAACAAATGATGAGCATGCCAGCCAGCATCCTTTAGGCTTCGTATGGGATATTATTGAGTTACCATTGTTCACTTTTTATTTCAAGAGTTCGTCTGAAAAGAAAGTTGCTTCTACAGTCAAGTTCTGAAGAGACTGTGTGTTCTTTCAGAGGGTTTTTTTTTTTTACTAACGGCTTGATAGTACTGTCACAGTGTAAAATTATAGTGTAAAATTATGCAGAACTGTGGAGTTAAATTGCTTTTGATCCGTTGGGATTTTTCCACTTCAGTAATGAACTTTTCCGCTTAACATATCAATTGTCATGTCTTTTGGGGTTTTAAAAAAAAAATTTTTTAAGAAATTGTATACTGTGTGAAGTGTATTATCTCGCAGTTTTCTGATATATGACAAATGCTGGAACTTTTTGTCTATTAGTTGCGATGATGATTAAGTTTTCTTGTTGCTTTCGTTTCAGGAATCTGGTCTCTGCTTCTCAGGATGGCAAATTGATAGTTTGGGATGGCTACACAACAAACAAGGTAAATAGTCCTCCACTGACAATGGTTCAGTCAAATTGCTAATTGACAGGAGGAAAGAAATGGCCACTTATATTGTGGACTCCCCATTAAAGACATAACTAAGGCGCAAGGTGGCAGAATGGTTAAGACAGTGTCCATGAGGGTTTGGGTTTGAATTCTGCTCTCACCCTTTCTCCCAAGTTTGACTGGAAAATCAAACTGAGCATCGAGTCGTGCAAATGAGGCAATAAACTGAGGTCCCATGTGCAGCACATGCTCGGCGCACTGAAGATAAACCCGTGGCAACAAAGTGTTGTCCTCAGGCAAAATTCGGTTTAAAAAAAAAAAAAAAAAAAAAGCTTTGATAGGTATATAAATTATATATATATATGTATGTATATATATATGTGTGTGTGTGTATATATATATATATATATGCACTCGAGGCCTGACAAGTGCCTCGGGTTATGCTCCTGTCAGGCATTTGCCTAACGGATGTAGTGTAGCATTTCTATATTGGTCTGAATGCAGTATGCTTCTGTGAGAAACTGAAATTATAAGGCCCTGTCGCATCTACTGAACTCGGCCAAAGTCTCATTGGTTTTTAGGGGGATTTTTAACTAAAAATGTGGCAATTTGTTCCTCTTATTGTCTTGTATGATAGGTTCCTGAGTGGTATAATCATCCAGTGCTGCTGAAGTTCAGTGAACTGTACAATTGTACATAAGAAATGATGATTAACTCAAAGACTGTTGACAGGACAAGTTAGAACTTCACCCGAAAAAGAAAACATTATCCTTACACAGCTCCAGAGCAAGTGGGGCTCCCAAATTCACATAAGACTGATGGGTCCTTATCCATGGGTTTTGCTTCAACAGAAAATCGACTGTTCAGGTTGAGCTGTCATTGCTTGTGGATTTATGTTAAGCTGTCTTGACAGTCCGTGCTGTGAAACCGACTTGAATCTGATATTTTCACTTGTGTGTGACAGTTGTATAAACACTTTGGACTTGAATCTGATATATTTTTATTTATTGCATCACTTGTTACAGCAGATTTCTTAGTGTGAAGTTCGAGCTGTTCTCCCCAGGGAGAGTGCCACCAGTTCATAATAATCCATTTTTTCTGCTTGCAGTTTAATTTGTTTTCCCATCAAAGTGGATTTGTCTTCATTAGTTTGCCAGCGACAGTCCTTTTGTTGCTGTGGGTTCTTTTAGTACCTGCATTAAGTGCTTGCTGAACACGGGACTTAGGTTTATTGTCTTATCTGGATGACTAGCATCCAGAACACCTCAAGGTTTAGTGGAGGAGGATAAAATACTGCCGAGTGTGGGATTCAAACCATTGCACTCAGATTCTTTTACTTCCTAGGCAGACGCATTACCACTAGGCCAACACTCCATAGTTAAATTAACACTTGAAGTGCTAGTAATGGTTTTGCGATTTGACCCAACAGTATTTTTTGTCAGTATTTTGTGTTGGTCTTTGCTGATGAAATTGCTTAGAAATGACAGGTTTCAGATATGTGTATAACAGCAGAGTACTAGCAGTTGAAGCTAACAAGCAGTGTAGTTTTGTTTTTCAGCATTAGTGAAGTATTTGTACAACATTGAATTGTTCTGGGAAAAAGAAGAGCAGTAAAAAGTCTTTAAATGACAGACACGTTCATTGACTGATGATTGTAACAAAACAATGTTTCAGATAGATCAGTATCAGTAGCTCAAGGAGGCATCACTGCGTTTGGTCAAATCCATATAAGTTACACCACATCTGCCAAGCAGATGCTTGACCAGCAGTGTAACCCAACGCACTTAGGCCTTGAGAAAAAAATTTTTTTTTTAATAAATAAATAAAAAGATAACTAAAATTAAATAAATAAATATTAAATTAAGATAAATAAAATAACAACTAACAACAACAAAAATTAAATTAAAATTAAAAAAAAAATTTTTTTTAAATAAATAATAGGTGAATACATAAGAATACTACTACTCATAATAATAATATTTAAAAGGCGCAAAATCTCAAGTCAACTCTAGGCGCGCACCCACACATACACGCACGCGCGTGTGCGCGCACACACACACACACACACACACACACCAAAAAAGATGATAAATAAGCAAATAAATGTTGAACATGCAGACACACATTCACACACACGCACGCACACATGCATGCATAACAGATATGCTACAAACATGCAGTTTCACAGATAGATCATAATCGTGTACTGTTCTGTCTTACATTTCCTGTTGCGTCTTCTTGCATTTGACAGTGGAATTACTGCAGAGAATCTTGATTGTGTGCAACACTACTCAGCATGCATTGATACATGGCTGAAAATCCAGGTAGAGCAAGCAATACATTGAAGATTTATATGTCGTTTGTTGGGTACCCCAGTTTAAGTTCTCAAAGGTGGAAAGAGAAACAGGTAAGCTTTTGTCCATCTGTGGACAGCGCGTGTAACACATGTCATGTTCTCCAGGTACACGCCATTCCACTGCGCTCTAGCTGGGTGATGACCTGTGCCTATGCCCCTACTGGTGGCTATGTTGCCTGCGGAGGTTTGGACAACATCTGCTCCATCTACAGCTTGAAGACCAGGGAAGGCAACGTTCGAGTATCTCGCGAGCTGCCTGGCCACACAGGATACCTGTCCTGCTGTCGCTTCATTGACGATGCCCAGATCGTCACCAGTTCTGGTGATATGACATGGTGAGTGTTAACAACACTGAGTGGGGGGGTGCACGTGCACACAATACAGTACAATACTTGCATGTCAGCTTTCTGTTGGACTACAAGCACTAGGTGTAGGTCTGTCATGAATTCCAGACAGTGGGTTGATGCTCAACTTGGCATTCCATGCTCTTGGCAGAGAACTGAGAGTGGATTTGGGGGTTGTTTTTTGTTTTTGTTTTTCACTTTTATTTAAATATGACGGGTCAGCACAGTTCAGTGTGTAATCTTAACTGTTTTTAATCATTACTCGTAAGAAATTGTCAGGTGCGCTGAACGGTTTTTCATTTCAGAAAGGAAATAGACACTGATAAAGGGGAAGTTATATTTACATAGTATTCTTCACACTGTTTCTACTTTAATCCCTTTGTATCATTTTGTTTGGATAAATTGTAAAGAAATTATGTGACACAGACAAAATTTCCAGTTGTATTTTCAATCTTGAGGGTTTTATTTCCAGTTCATACATGATTATGTTCAGAGAAAGACATGTGATGAACAAACATTGAATATGTTTCATAATGGATTTTAGCCTTGTAAATTCTTCCTTGTTGGAAACGTAACTTGTTCCATTTCAGTGGTTGTTTCAAAAGAAACTTTTACAATTTTGTCACTCTGCTTTCAGCGTATTAAACTGTGTTACAGTATGATTTCTAGATGTCATTTTCAGAGAAGTGAAAAACTTTTGATGTGTGTGAATTTTTGTTTGTTACAGTGCTTTATGGGATATAGAGACTGGCCAACAGACCACTTCTTTCACTGGCCACACTGGAGATGTCATGAGTCTTTCCCTGTCTCCTGACTTGCGCACTTTCGTGTCTGGCGCCTGTGACGCTTCTGCCAAGGTGAGTTCATCCTTCTTTTCCTTTGATCTGTCCATCTGGCACTTTCACATGTTACTAGTCTTTGTCAGACCATATGCGCATGCACACACAGCTTAGGGAAATCTTTGTTTCTGATGTGAGCTTTGTTGTCAGAACATGTCTGAAGTGAAAGTATCACATGATGACTGAAGATAAAAAGTTGACAAGTATCACATGCTGACATAGCTGCTGTTTGAACAGTTTATATTATATTAAATCAGTATTCACTGTTTTAGCCATACACAAACTTTCTGTCATGGGAATCAAGACATATTTGCGTCCTTCTTTCAGCTGTAGGATAATGAGTATCATATGCTGGTGTCCTTTGTGGTTAGTTTATATGAACAAAATCAGTCTATACATGGATCGCTGTCTGTGTTTCTTGTCTCAGTTTGTGCATCTGAAGTCATCTTTAAAAAATAAAATAAAAAACCCACAAAAAAAACCTAACTTTTTTTTAATCATTAATCCTCAGCAAATGTTCTTTCATTATAGATTGTCTGACACAAAACTTTCAGTGCACTAAACATTGCAGCTGACCAAATATGTGGTTATGTATGTTGCTTTTTTTTTCTTGCTTTTTTTTTTTTCTCTCTCTATGGTTGATTTGACAAGAACAACATACAAGTCACTCTAGGCTTTCCCTGTCTTGATACAGTTATGAATAAATATCTGTAAGTGAGATAGTTTTAGTTGTGTGAGATGTTGTGAATCAAGATGTCAGTATCCTGATTAGCTGTTTTAGAATTGTGCAAAATAATGATAAAATGTGTTATGACCCTGTTTCAGCTGTGGGACATCAGAGATGGCATGTGCAAGCAGACCTTCTCGGGCCACGAATCAGATATCAATGCAATTACTGTGAGTATACTCTGTCCCTTTTGCATTTGGAATGGTTTTGAAGAATGTTGGGTGTGAAAAAGGTATTTGGATGATACTTTAACTGCTTATTTGATTCAGTATAACAAGGATCCTTGTCTCTATGATTGTGTCTGATTGCATCGTCTGTGTATATCTGACTAGTTCCACAGTGTTGGTGCTTTCTGTGCTCTGCAGGTTTAAGGCACATGGCCACATTCAGGGGAACAAGAATAATGATGAGAGCTTAAGCAGTCTGTCTCCTGAGATTTTAGTAGATCAGTGTCAAAGAGGAGTGATAAAGATATGAAGCACAGCAATAGTCACAGTTTGTAACCTAAAATAATGGCATTTTCTTCAACTTCCAGCCATTATGGTGTTAAAGCTATATATGTATAAATACACACGCGCTAAGGTATGAAAAAAGGAGTTGGTTGATTGTTTCCATCGACTTCAGCATCTGGAACGGCCACTAGACTCCTTTTTATTTTTATTTCCCCCTTCATCAGTGTGAAAGTGACCATATTTGCAAGTGTTTTTGTATATTTGTACATTCAAAAGGACTTGACCATCTCATAATCAGTTTTTGTCTACTTATATGCTGTTGCAGTATTTCCCTAATGGACATGCATTTGCCACGGGGTCTGATGACGCCACGTGCCGACTGTTTGACATCCGAGCGGACCAGGAGATTGGCATGTACTCTCACGACAATATCATCTGCGGTATAACGTCGGTGGCCTTTTCAAAGAGCGGTCGCCTTCTACTGGGTGGATACGATGATTTCAACTGTAACGTGTGGGACGTCTTGAAGCAGGAGCGAGCTGGTAAGCGCTTGATGTCTACCCTACATGTACTCCTGTCTGTTTCACCTGTACATTGAGTCTATGATTCTCTCTCTCTCCTTTCTGTCTGTCTTTCTTTCTCTGTCATTCTGCTTCTTTCATCTGTCTCACATACCTGTGCCAAGGAGGCAGCTACTTTAGAGTTCAATCTTGCTACGTGTTGACCAGATTCTGTCACTACTTCAATAAAGCTGGTTTCAACATGAATATAATGCTGTCAATATTTGTATGAGGATGATAAATTACCCGATTTGCCAGCTGCTATGTTTTTAGGTTAGCATGCAACACCAAGCTTCAGAATACTATGTCTGCAGTATAAGATTCAAAAAAAGAAAAGCTACACTGAAGTATGAAAAAAAATCAAGCAGTGATTAAAAACTAAGAAAATCAGTAATGAAAACAAAGATCGATCACATTGATACATTAGTGAGCTGGAGTGAAAGGGGAGTAAGCAGTCAGTGGCATGTAATTTCCAGTCAGTTAGTTTTCCTTCTTTTTTTTTTTTTTTTGGTCTGAGGCAGGCAGCACTCAGTTGATATTCCTGTGCACTTGAGACTAGCAGATTATGATAATTCTGCTGTCAAGTAAGGGGTTGTCAGGTATAAATGACGATGGTCATATGCTTGGAGATTTGTTTGTTGGGAGAACTGACATTGCAGGTAGTCTGGTGGGTCTTTTGAAGTATATTTTAGATGAATTAGTGATGCTTGTAAACGGTATTGATTAGAATAAGTTAATGTACAGATAACATGAACAAATGATCGATCCTTCTTTACTACTAACAACAGTACTACATAAAAGGAATACCATTGACATTTCAAACGGTGATGTTTACATTGATGTCATTTTTCATGGGGGAAGGGCGGGGGACAAGAAATTCTGCTGTAAGCATTGATGATTCAGTACTTTACTTTAAAAATCTGTCTGTGGTAAGGTCTTGTGAAAAAACCATGGTGTGTGTGCATGTGTAAATGTCCTGATGATAGGACATGTGGCTGCATGCTGACAGATATACATGTGACAGTGTGGTGATGATTGTGTGTGCAGGTGTGCTGGCCGGCCACGACAACCGCGTCAGTTGTCTGGGAGTGACCGACGATGGGTCGGCAGTGGCCACAGGCTCCTGGGACAGCTTCCTGAAGATCTGGAATTGATAGCACGCTTTTCTCTGTCCCCACCCGTCTCTCTCGCCTCGCCCCTGTGGGGAGTGCAGTCCCTGTCCTCTCCTTTGGCAAGCCTCTTCAAACCTGTATGAACAAGAAAACATCTCCCCTCCCCTCTCTCCTCCCTCCCCTCCCCTCCTCCAACACAGTCACCGACGTCTCGGTCAGGTCTTCACAGCTGCAGGGACACCACACATAAGACCTTGTACAGCTTGTCACAGCCAAGCTCAACCAGTCCACAACTTGAAAACTTTTTTTTTTTTTCCCCAGGTTAAAAATTTGTGGTTTGAGCCCTTGATGGCTCTGTATGGTAACTGCTCTCTCTCAGTAGTGCAAATGAGTTGTCTCCTTTTTTTTTTTTTTTTTTTTTTTTTTTTTTTTTTTTTACAAAAGAATGACTTTAGTTTCTCACTGTTTTTTTTTTTTTTTTTTTTTTTTTTTTTTTTTTTTTTTTTTTTTGTCCTCTCTATCATCTGACTTATAGTTTCCTATTGTTTTTTTGTCCCCTCTATCCTTTACCACCAGCTGCATAATCTGCCAGTTCAGGAGAAGATGATCAAAACTCCCCAGTTCCATCAGGCTGTGTACATCTTGGTTAGTGGGTGAAGTATTAAGACTCCTAGTTGTCCAAGATCATTGCGTGCTTTGGAAGTGTTGGAAGGAACAGCCCCTCACAGGAAAAGGCGAGGGCTGGATTTTTTTGTGTACTTGTATGAAAGTAGATGTTTTCACTGTGGTAGCTAGTATTTAATGTCAAGTAACTTGCTCCAGCCGACTTGCGTCTGGTTGATTTTGCTTGCCTGGCAGAAGACCTAAGTGCATATTACTTACAAACTTGTCTCCAGAGTAGTTCTCACAGGGACTTTTTGAATAGTGACAAAGGGGGTAAAAAGGACAGGGTTGTTTGGAAGAGAGGTGGGATAGTGATAATCATTTGGTGAAGGAGGGAATGACACCATTGATTTTCCAGCTATTTTTACATTCTCAGTCTGCTTGGTTGAAGAAGACCGGGGAATGTGGAATAAAATGTGCAGCATAAAAGATAACCACAGTGATTTCTATCATGGATAGCAGAGGAGGAGGATGTGGAATTAGTTGTCTGTCTGCCAAATGCAGACCTTGTTTGGCAGACTGACTGCTGTGAGGGGGTGGTAGGTAAATGTAGACAGGCGAGCATTGCAGACCGTCGGGTGGGGAAGACAGGTATGTGTGGGCCTGTGGGGAAGCAAGATGGTGGTGATCAGGACAGCTAGGGGACAGCTGTGCAGAAAAGCTTTTCATCCTTGCCAAAAGGGCTGTGCTACCACATCTACACACACACACACACACACAAATACACTCGCACACACACACACACACACACTCTCCTGTGAAGAGTCTTTGTCTTCTCTCTGCCCTCACACACCCATCTCTGTGTCTGTTTTCGTCGTGTCAAATCACCATGGTTGATTGTGCGCTCAGATATGTCGCTCTTTTATCTTTCATGTCTCTCACTGTCTCTCTGTTTCTCTCTCTGTCTCTCTCTCTCTCCTTCTCTCTTCTATTCAGACTGGATGAATATGCACCTGTCATTCACTTATCCAGGACTCGTGCGTGAACTTGTGGGTGTATGTTATACTCTGTATGTTCTTTTACTTCTCCCTTTGGAATCTGTGGTAATTTTTTGTGTGCAATGTCTTAATGAAATTTCTCCTGTGTATGCATTAAAAGTATTTAAGAAAGTGTGGGGAGGGGATTAATTAAATCAGGAGAGAATGTAAACTGTAGACTGTATTTTGAGTGTCTGTAAATGTAATCACAGGAATGATGAACCTTATTTTGTTGTCTATTCTTTGTGGTTAAAGCTTTGTGTAAATGCAACTTAGACAAGCATTATTCACTGTTCTACATGTGAGTGTCCAGCTTTCCTGTTTCCTTGATTGACTTTGTGCTCCACCAGTGGGTGGAGGCTTGATGTCCTGCACATCAGTGACATTGTCTTTTCAGTGCTGTACCACTCGTTCTTCTGATAGGTCATACACTATCAGGACAGGGCACCCTAGGTGTGTTCCTCTCTTCTTACACTGTCTATTGCCAGAGTGCAGGCCCTTTGTGTGTGGGAGTTCTGGAGCGTTTGCCGAGAGAGGACACGAGTGTAGTTTGATCATCGCTCAGGGCAAATGGAGAGTGTCCAAGAAACTGGATGGGAACAGCAGAAGATGGCCACTGCAGGCAGATAACTTGGGCATAGTTTTGATTGTTCTGTTTCCTCCCCCCACCCCTCCCTTGGGTTTACAGCATATCTCCAGCCCCTTAGTTTGTTTTGAACTTGGTTCTCCCAGGATGGTAATTGTTTGAAACTTTAGTTGTTATGGTAAGTTGTCAAATGCAGATGTATACATACAATCCACAACAGTTATATTCAATAGACCAGGTTTTTGTTAAGGGTTTTTGATTTGTGCTGTTTGGAAAAAGGTATGAGAATTGAGCTGTTTGGGGTGGGTGGGTATTTAAACTATATGTTTAAAAAAAAAAATAGGGAGACAAAAGCTTGGGGTGATTGTAGTCACAAATTAAACACCAGGTGTGGTGAGACGAGGAACAGAGCCTGCAAGTTGGCACTGCCTGGCAGTGGGTTGTCTAGCTGTACAACCAGGTGAACCCATGGTGTGATTGTTTTGTCCATTCAGCCAACTTCATTGGAGCTGGTCAATCAGTTACCATCCACATTGTCTGCCAAGGATTTTTTGTAAGTTAGCTTTTTTTTGTGTTCATTCGGATATTGTATTTTGAATTGTTGCTTGAGGCTGTGTTAACCTTATACAAGTTTTTGTTTCATTGTTGAAGTGCAAAAAAAGGTGTTTTTGCTGGGAAACTGATTTCACATTTACATTTTTTGGATCTGAGAGCAGTGTATTGATTGAAATGACCTTGCTCATTTGTGGGTGAGTGTGCATGTGTATGAGTGGTGTTGAGGGTGTGGTTGGTGATACAAGTGGTTGTGTCCAACGTTGGAATCTGTATGTCGTAGCTTTGTTCACCACGTCTGCTTTCTCACTGTAAGGAGATTCAGTGGCAACGTCTGTGGTCTGTTGGACTGAATGCGGGGGTTGTGTGTTATGGCTCCCTGCTGGCTGTCAAACGGTGCAGCTTTGCTGTGTGGGGATGGCAAGCACTTTGCAGTGCAGCTGAGCCTGCCACCAGCAAGGCGGCAGCTGCAGTGTGCAGTAGTAGGGGGGAGGGGAGGGGTGTATGAGGAGCAGACCTTTATGGCACAAGCTTGTCTGTATTTTGATACTGTCATTACAATTCTGTGTGGTTCTCCAGAATCATCATCATCCTCATTGTCATCATCATCATCCCGTCTTTGGGTCTACAGTGGAAATGCATGTCTGTGTTGTTTTCTGTGACCACGACCATCCGTAGGTGTAACAGGATAACTGCATGGTGAAGCCAGTTTATGTTTGGTTCTTTTGTTTCTTCCCCACCCTTCCTCCTCCACTCAAGATGTGCCTCTTGTGTGTCTGCTCCTCTGTAGTACACGGAGATCCTCCACACTGACCTGACAGTGGTACAACATGTAGTCTGTATGTAGAATTGTCCGCTCTCTCTTCCTCCCACTGTCTCACCCCATGTCCTTGCTCTGTAGACCCATTTCTCACTGCCACCAAATGGGGGCTAGGCCTGTGTGAATGGAGCCTTTCCTCTCGGTGTAGAGTGTTTGTGGTGAAAGCAGGAGGTCATCGTGTCTCCCCCCCCCGCCCCCTGTAGGCCCGTAACTGCTAAGTGCTTTGCCTTTCATTGCGTCAGGTGTTGCTGGTGGTTTCGGAGACTGTTCACCTTGGCCAAGTCTTTGCACCTTTCCACGTCAAAACACACCATAGTCAGTGTCTGTATGTTGAAGAATGTGATGGTTATTTGTGGTCTGTATATTGAATGATATACATTTTGTGTAGAGAGCAAGAGGGCCGATTTTGAGACGTGCTCCTCTACAAGTCATCACTTGTAATCTTATGTGTACAGTAACAAGTACCTGTATCATTTGGTAGTAGATGCTTTTCCCCTTTTGTTACATACAACTTTCTGCCTCCCTCTCTCTCTCTCTCTCTCTCTCTTGCCCCGTCTCATCCCCTTTCTGTCACCCGTTTTGAAAGCATGTGCATTACCAATTTAAAAAAAAAAAATTAAAAAGAAAAAAAAAAGCTTTTTATGGTACAAGTGTTGATGTCATTATTTATGAAGATGGAACAATTTTGTCCAGTCCACGCTATAATGTATGACTTTGTATTGCATTGGTTCACAGTCAGACAGTGCTTTTTTTTTTTTCTTTCTTTTTTTTTTCTTGCTTTTTTTTCCCGTTAAAGCATATTGAAGCTGTACTTGGACGACATGGAGAGGTTGGTGAATGGTTTTAATGTTCTGGGAACCAGCAGACTGTTGAAGCAGTCCCACCAGTTTTTATTCACCTCCAGATAGGCTTTGGTTTTATCCTGTGACCATCTGCCAGAACTGTGTGAAATGTGTGTCGCATGGATGCATCTGCCACACGGCTGTGGGGGAAATCAGTGAGGTAATGAGTAGAGAGTGAAGTGGGTTGACAGTGCATTGTCTGTCTGTCCAGGGCCATGGCACCCTAGTGAGGTTTTTCTCTCTTGTGTTTCTTGCAGAAAGTCTCCCCCCTCATTTGTGGGGGTGGTGGTGACAGTCTGTTGAATTCAGGGTTACTTCCTTACCCACATAGCTTGCCTTGACTGGCTGCTTGCAGCTAGTTTTGACTCTTTTCTTACTGTCATTCTTGGAGTTTTCTTCTTTTTTTTTTTCTTTTGTCAAATACTCCAGATGTCTAGTGTAACTGTTTGGTAATGATGTGCCACCACTTCCATCTAGAAACACTGTGAACGAGTCTGTGCAAATTGAGTATTGTAAACTACTGGTGGTGTGGAGCACAGCTGCTTGGTATTCATTCCATCACTTTCTTGTGATGTTCTTCAGCTGTCATTGACTCTCGACGTGGGATAGTTTTTACTGTTTTTGGCGATCGTTCTCTGGTCACTTTGTGTGGTGTTGATGGGTTCTGGAGTCGTTGGCTCCAGGGGACAGGTTCTCTGTCACTACATCCTCCATGTGACTGTAGTAGTGTTCTTGTTTTCCATAGATGAAGGCGCGACAATATTCCATATCCATAATGACAACTGCCAGATGCACTGTCTGACGCAATTTCACAAATCAAAGTTTTAAGGTGGCTGACTTTCCACTTTCTTTCATGTAAATGGAGAGGGAATAGGCAAAAAAAATAAAAATAAAAACATGGTGCATATGATAAAATATGGAAGTGAAAAAAATATAGTTCAAGCACTTAAAACCGTCAACCCCGCCTACCTCCCACCAATTCCCCTTCTTAAAGTGTGTATGCAGTTAATTGTAAAGACGGCTTGCCGTTTGATTACTGTTTGATATTTACATGACAACTGAATTGGTAGACCCTTTCAGATGGAGAACAATTTGCAAGGCTTTATTCATTCTTCTGACACTACTATTGCATAACTAGTGGACAGTTCTCACCTTTTGTGACATTTCATTTCGTATGTGTATATGTAATTTTTGATTTGTCAAATAAAGCTATTTGTCTTTAATGATTTTCTGTGGGTTTTTTTTTTTTTTTTTTTTTTCTGTCAAGTTTGTGGAAGTCAGCTTTACATCTTAGATGCTTGTAAAACGTTGGGTCTTGGTGTGGGGCATTCATAGTCAGTCTGATTATTCGCAATATAGGTATATGTTGAGCATTGTTACATCATTCACAGAGAAAAAAAAAAAAAATAATAATAGATAAACTTATTCAAAACATCCAAAAAGTTAGTTAAAATGATTCATGCATACTGAAAACAATATCCAGAAAGGTATAATGAAAATCATTCATCATAACCAGCTGCCATGGCGAAGGGATTAGCGTCATTGACAATGGAAGATGTAGGTTCGATTCCCAGTGGAGGTGGGTTTTTCTTGGCCTGCGGCCAGCTCCTACCCAAAGTTGGAGTGTGCTGCTGGCTTAAATGGGAAGACTGGGGCCACACAGTCAAACATCATCCACTTCACTGATGCATCTTTGGGTGTGTTGCTCAAATTTCCCTACCAGTGCTGTAAGTGTCTGTATTTCTTGGGCCTGGTTAACGCCAGGATGTCCTCGTGAAAGGAAGTGCAGAGTGCAGCCTTGTCGTGTAGTCCCAAACCTAAATGGACCTCTGTAGCAACATTGTCATCAATATCCTCTACCTTCATCATCAGTAAGACAAAATGTCCCAGATTTTATGGCCTTTCATGCCATGTTCTCATGATGACCTGTTTCGATCCCCCTCCACATCCATGCTTGGGGTGAATCCTGTCAAACTCTTCAGTGTTGTCAGATTCATGAGGGACTGTTGTTGGAGGGATGTGGTGGCCGTTTCCACTATAGGGGTGCACTCGGCCACCGTGGCTCTGTGACTAAGCTATTATTGTCCTTAGTATGGGGCTTAGTAGGTAGTGTCCGAAGTACGTTAATTCAGAACAGGCACTACTGAACTACCATCAGTGGTTCCTTGTGGACTGCCAACACTGTGACTGTGACAGAAGAACCCAGCTGTGGCTGTGTATGGGGGAATGAGCAGTGTAATGCCACTGAAATAGAGCAGATGATGGGACGGCAACAACAAAATTGTTCGCAACAAAACTATTGGTACAAAGAACCACTGTCTATTCTGCTTTGGAGTTGGTGTCAATATCGGCAATTAATTTTAATGGCAAACGCAACAAAAATAATTAAACTCATTGCAATATCAGTAAGCAATTTTTGATGACACAGATAACATAATTTGAGTTATGCTCCCGAATTTAATTTATATCAATGTAGCTACAAGCACAGGATATAAGTTTTATTTCCTCTTTTTTTTTTCTTTCTTTTTTTCATATAAACAAAGTGGGTCTTCGTAATAATCATGTTTGGGACGTTTATGTGTATGTCCCTGGTAAACATTAACATTGGCATTCTGTCAGGATTTGAAATGCTTGTTGACAAGAAATCATTACAGATATTGATGTGACCTTTGCAGCAGCTGTTCCCAACAGACTGACGATGCACAACAACATAGGCACCATTCCACAATTAACATTGTCTTACTACTAAATGCACACATTGTACAGGTATTACTTCATATATCTAAAATGAAAAATAACTATTATTATAAAAAGTTTGTTTTTTTCATCAGTTTACTGAACATCACCTTGGAACCTTTCCCTAGCTAGGAAGTAAATCTTTCCAGTTTGTCGCTTTGGAGATACTATTCTTTGATCCGGAAATGAGTTGCCGTCACTCAGGAAATATTTTATTTTCCCAATCACACTTTAAAATCTGGAAGTTCAAAAATTATAAACTTTGTGTGGAGGGAAGCAGACGCAAATCCACCTTTTACCTCCCCATCATCCTTGTCATTTGAAAGCAAGACATGCCAGTACATATTTTCCATGGTAACAAGTCTCATACTTGTGTGTGTCCATAAAAGGTGCATGGAACATGCATGCATCATCAACAACGAAAATAGAATAAGCAAACTTAAGGTCGAATGGCATAAGTACACCCTCCTGTGAGAAAAGCTGCATCATACTTTTTTTTTCAGGCGTTTTAATTCAGTGTTGCACAGTTCTTTACAGGGATGACAACTGATGCACTGGATGAAAAGCGAAACGCATCTTTATTTGTTGCGCTGTCCATTGGCCAACACACACACACACACACACAACAAATCTCATAAATTACCACCCACACTGCCACAAGTACAAAAGAGACAAAGAATCAGCAACAGCGAATGTAAAGTGCAACAGATGCACGTGCCTGCTACCGTGACAGATCAATGGGAACGCCGCCGACAGGCACATTGATTCCAGACATTGTGCCACACCTCGTTCTATCCTGCTTTCGGCTCGCTCCCCCACCTGCACGTGCTCCAAGTACAAATTTGGATGGCGCCTAGCATCACCATGCATGCAACATGCACGAGTTCATAAACGTGTCTGAATCCGATAAGAGAATCGGTTGGCTAAGTTATTCTGGAAGTCGACATTCTTCACAGGAAACCACTTGGTCATATTTTCCATCATGCACGTGATATTTTGGAAAGGTTAAGATAGTATAAACAAATAGAATGTTTATGTTCTAAAGACGAAAACAAGCCACACTAAAATATCTTTCTAAAAACAGTGACCTATGATTGTGAAATTGTAAAAATTCGATTCACACATAGAATTGAGTTTTTCACTGTCCACTCCACTAAAAAAAAAAACAAAAAAAAACTTGAGTGGTGGTTTATGAAATTCTGGTCCTGATTATACGCTGATCAGTTTCAGTATCTGATTGGAGGCGTCACTGAATTCGGACAAATCCATACACTCTGCACCACATCCTGCCAGGAAGATGTCTGACCAGCAGCATAACTCTGAGTAACGCATGCAGCTTACATTCATAACTCGAATTAAAGAACTCGTGCTAACAAGAGTTGTCCCGATCAAAATTCTTCAGAAAAAAAAGATACATTATTGATCAAATGTCGCCATCTCCCCCATCCCTCCCACCCGCCACCCCCTTTTTTTGTGGTGGGGGTATGGTGACTTGAGTTATGGAGGAGGGGGGGGGGGGGGCAACCGTAATTACGTAGAAATGTGTCAAATGCAGAACAGTACAATACAGTACTACACAACACGGCATGATAGTCATATCATATATGATTTATTGTGTTAATCATATAACCTGTTTTCAGTTCTCACTCAAAGAGAACGTACCAACTAAAACAGTTCTGATTCTCTGACATTGTTATCGAAGTTCTTAAAGGCTAACAGGATACAGCCATCTAAATGGTTTTTACACTTTGAAGCAAAGCTGCTGCTGATGATAATAGTAAAATGAAATGACGCATCTGCATTGAACAAAGTCATTTGTCACGAAAAAAAAAAAAGTGTACAATTTGCTCCCAAGTCAGTTTCTTGCGCATGAAAGTTTCCTGAGAGAGATGGATATTTTGAGGTAATTCTCCCACTGCAGCATGCTCACGTTTCTCACAGACATACAGAATATTTCACTTACTTCCCAGACGAACTGAACCCTGAGAAAAGTGTCAGTATACTTTTTGTGTGGACAATCTTCTCTCTCTCTCTCTCTCTCTCTCTCTCTCTCTTTCTCCCTCTCTCTCTCTCTGTATGTGTATGCGTGCGTGAGGACATGGTCTCTCTCTCTCTCTCTCTCTCTCTCTCTCTCTCTCTCTTTCTCCCTCTCTCTCTCTCTCTCTCTCTGTATGTGTATGCGTGCGTGAGGACATGGTCTCTCTCTCTCTCTCTCTCTCTCTCTCTCTCTCTCTCTCTCTCTCTCTTTCTCCCTCTCTCTCTCTCTGTATGTGTATGCGTGCGTGAGGACATGGTCTCTCTCTCTCTCTCTCTCTCTCTCTCTCTCTCTCGCTGTATGTGTATGCGTGTGTGAGGGCATGGTGTAAAGAAGCTTCTAGCTTATCCATTCTTCCCTCAAAAACATTTGTCTTTGTCATTGTCTCTCTTTGTGTTAAAATAGGTTTCTTTGTTTGCGTGCTTGTGTGTGTGTGTGGAGGCAGGGGAAGGTGGGGGGAGGGAGGGGGGGGGGCGAGGGCTGGTTGAAAAAGAAAACAATTCGCTTTTATGTATGCATTAACCTCATAATAAATCATTCATCTGTTCCTTCCCTTTCCCATTGGAGAGGTGAGGCTGAAACGAAATGCTACATGACTACGCCTCGGGCAAGTCGGTCTTTGACGTGAGTGACAGGAAGCGATCGAACCGTGGGCGAGTGGCTCGCCCAGTTGGACACGGACATATTGTGACGAAGCGTGCTGTTGGTAACGATCGCAAACGATCTGTTGCAACGGACGTCACGCAGTTATAGCCCGTGACGAAACGACAAAATCCACATATAGACACATCATCGGCTGACACTTTGACATTCTGGCTCTGGCACGCGCGCACTTATCGATCTCTCTCCCTCTCTCTCTCTCTCTCTCTCTGTGACGAAAGCAAGCTTTTGACATAAAATGAGTCACTCAGTCGTTGATAGATAGCACCTAAAAATATCAAAGGCACGAAGAAACCTGTCATTCATCTTATTTACACATCAGTATAGATTAGCAGTTAATTAACGACGACCACTGAAACAAAAAATTGCCGTCAATTGTTATGGTTATATTTACAGTGTATCTTGATGTTTATCATCTCAGTTGTTATCTAACATGACCTCCTTTCCATGGCATGAATTCTACTTTCCAAACCTTTTTTGTCCATGCATCGTGACCTGGCCAGCGTTAATTAAGTCAAATCTGGAAGCCAGTGCCGATCACGGACTTACGTAAACATCAGTAAGTCCGTAGTACCGACAGCTCTCCAGAGCTCAGTTGGATTTACTCCCCACATGCGGCAGGAAGTACTGATGGTACAGCAGAGGAGAACCTCTGATCTATCGAAACTAAGTATCAGATAGACTGGTTATATTAGTGACCAGTTGATAAAAACAAGTGCTCTTTAACCATGCAGAAGCTCAATGGACCACATGAAGATATGCTGACGTCAGTTTAATACAACGATTTCATTGTTTATTTACTCCTTTGTTTACAAACAAAACAACACAATTTTTCGTCGGGATATGTAAAAATAATAAACAAACAAAGTCATTAAATTTCAGTTCAGTAGATTTTTTTTCAAACTGACAGGGTTACAAATGAAAGTGTGTGTAATTTTTCACCCACGTGGTACGACGAAGGTTAAGAAAAGGAAACAACGTTGGTGTCAGTGGCCAATGGCAGAAACAAGGAGGGAGGGAGGCGGAGAGGAAGAAAAGAAGAAGAAGAAGAAAACAACAACATCATCAAAACATTGCAGAATAACGGACAGAAAATCCATTAATCTAAGGCAAAGACCAGAGAGTTGTCCGAAAGGAAGGGGGCCTTGTCTGGACAAGGAATGAACTTCCTCTTTCACTTCGTCAGGTCTCCGCACTCAGCTCTTTCAAGTCTGGCCTTAAAACCCACCTCTTCACAAGGTAGCCTCCCTTCCCTACCTCTTCCTTGTCTTCGGTCTCTTCAGTTTAGAGTTATACATGCGTGTGTATGAATGGTGTGAAAGCGCTTAGATTTATCTCTGCACAAGATTCAGCGCTATATAAATACTATCATTATTATTACTATCCTTCACCCTCCATCCATAGTCATCACTTTCACTCCCTCACCTGTTGTTTCTTTCATTCTTTTTTCTTTCTTTTTTTTTCTTTCTTCCTTTCTTTCTTTTTTCCTCGTCTTTTTCGCTTTAATCTTCTGCCTTTTGACACATCAGCTATATAGGCCTATACAACGGAACTTCATTTTAGAAACCTCTCTCTCTCTCTCTCTCTCTCCCTCCCTCTCTCTCTCTACTTGATCGATGGTTTCGTTTAAAAACTTTAATCTGGTGTGTGTGTGTGTGTGTGTGTGTGTGTGTGTGTGTGTGTGGCGGGGGTGCCGGGAGGGAGGGGGGCACGCTCTGTATAGAAGTGTACTGCCTTGCTGGCCTTTTGTTGTTGTTGTTGTTGTAAAGTTGCGGAGTTTTAATGAACGCTTTGTATGTCTGGGTTTTGTTTGTTTTGTTTTGTTTTGTTGTTGTTGTTTTGTCATTCTTTTCACATGTGTGTGTGTGTGCGTGTGTGTGCGCGCGCGCGCGCGCGCGCGCGTGTGTGTGTGTGTGTGTGTGTGTGTGTGTGAGTACACTGAAGGGCGGCGCATGCATGTGCGTGTGCGTGTCGGTGTCATTCTTTTTTTTTCTTCTTTCGACTAGATGTGGCGAAATGGCCAACATCAGAGACAATAACCAATAACATCTGCGTGGTTGGGTTGCCGTAATGGATCTGTATAACTCTATCCATAGATAGTTTCTCTCCTCCCATTTATCCGGATTTAACTAAGGAGTTTTAGTGTTGTTTTCAACTGATATGTGACTTTGCTGTCGATTAGGCTTTACTGAAGACAAACTAACTGACTTAGTGATTTATTCATTCATTTATTTATCTACCTGGGTGGGGTTTTTTCAGTGTTTGTTTTGGTGTGTGTGTGTGTGTGTGTGTTTGTTTGTTTCAGTGTGTGTGTGTGTGTGTGTGTGTGTGTGTGTGTGTGTGTGTGTGTGTGTGTGTGTGAGTGAGTGTGTTAATCGATTTATTTATCATTTCCAAGACGTGACGAAAGTGCGTTAATGAGCTCAAGGGCCTTTTTAAGGGGATATAATTCATCAAAAGTATTTCACAAAGCTGTTCCTTCCTTTCCTTTTTTCGCAAATATTATATATATATATACTGATTATTCATTGATTTATTTTAATCATCCCGGTGTCACGGTCGCTTCACACACACACACACACACACACACACACACACACACACACACACGCACACTACGACACACGCATACACAGTACTGACCACACACACACACACACACACACACACACACACACACAACGGCACACTGCAACGTCTTCTCCGCACAAGTTAATCAACATCATCAATGCCTTGTCACATGAAGGAAGCACGGGGGAAAAAAAGAGAGAGAGAGAAAAAAAAAAGAAGGAAAAAAAAAACCAACAGAAAAAAGGCGTTCTCACAATACACCCCAGGTCGAGTCGACTGCCGTTCGCGAAACTGAAGAAGTCATCTCTCATCACGTCAATCACAGGGTTGCTCCTGGCAACCAGAGGGTGCGGCCGACAGCAAAGTTGCCCGGATGTGAATCCGGCACGTGACCATGTCGTTTGCGCAGATATTGACATGAATTCATGCAAATAACATTGTTCGATGGTGAAATCGTTTGGTCAAGAGAGAGAGAGAGAGAGAAGGCTGAAAGATGGTTTATTCACATTAAGGCTTAAGCCCTTCCTGAAGGGGAATGTGAACAATATGTAATGATAATTATAATAGCAATAATAACAATAATGATCAGTCATAATTAGTATCCATATACTAATATAGCGGTAAATCTTGTGCAGAGAGAAATCAAAGCGCTTTCACACCATTCAGTCAACCGCATACATATCTCTGAACTTGAGAAACTGCAGACAAAGAAGAAGCAGGGAAGGGAGGCTATTATAGAAGGAGGTGGGTTTTAAAGTTGTTAACTCACTCAGTACGGCCAGTCCTCTCTTCTCCTCTACACAGACCCCTCGGATGTCCAGTGGGTGTCTGGATGACCCAACCTTTAGCTTCCGTCGTCAGAACTGTGGTATTCTTTGTCAACATTTACCTCTTCAGTATAAGAGCCTTCCGATTGCAATATTTTGATGATGGTAATTGGGGTGAAACGCTGTTAACGTCGTCTCTTTCGCCGTTCGTATGGAGAGAGTTAAGGCCAGACGTGAAAGAGCACTGGATATGATACAGAAATGAATATTAGAATTAAGTCTTTGATCAGATTACGAAAACAACAGTTTCTCTATACACACTTGATCACTTCACAAAGAAAGGATTTCAGTTGTACAGTTATAGAGACATATTTCTAACAACGCCGCTATCGTCAGTACAACTGAAGATAACAATGAAGTCATGAGAGAGAGAGAGAGGACCAGACCAACTGAAATGAAATGAGAGAGAGAGAGAGAGAGAGAGAGAGAGAGAGAGAGAGAGAGAGAGAGAGAGAGAGAGTGGAAGGAAGAAAGAGAAAAAAGGTAAATGAAAGGGTGGTAGGGTATGAATAAAAAGGACAATAAACTTTGACTCGCACATACGTACGTCGTATACATTGTATGGAATGGTCATAATGTAGATGACAGATAACAGAGTACTGCAATTGACGATGCCCAAATACAGGCTACTGTTTTAGAGAGACAGACAGACAGACAGACAGAGACACAGAGACAGAGAGAGAGAGAGAGGGGGGGGAGGATGAAATGAATTCGGACACAGACGAGGCAAGAGTGAGAGTTCAGTTCAGTTCAGTTCAGTTACTCAAGGAGGCTTCACTGCGTACGGACAAATCCATATACGCTGCACCACTGACATCTGCTAAGCAGATGCATGACCAGCAGCGTAACCGGCAACGCGCTTAGTCAGGCCTTGAGGGGAAAAAAAAAAGAAAAGAGAGAGAGAGTGAGAGAGAGAGAGAGAAGGTTCAGTTGCGCGAGTGTATTCTGATACCTCTCTCTCTCTCTCTCTCTCTCTCTCTCTCTCTGTGTGTGTGTGTGTGTGTGTGTGTGTGTGTGTGTGTGTGTGTGTAACAATAATGATAATAACTGGACATTTATTAGCATTTTCCTCATTGCACAAAGCGCTTTACAATCCACACAGACACGCATACGAAAGAAACCCAGTCCTCAACTGAAAATCATGCACAATAAACATATATATATGCAAATACAAACTCGTACGCACAGTACTAACACAAATACATGCATATATACATAGGCCTACATACATATGTGCATGCATACATCCATCCATGCATACATACATACATACATCCGACACACACACATAACACAGCGTTACAAATAGAACCACACAGTCAACTACTTTCTTTCATGTATGAGAGAGTGTCCAGAGGAAATTCTGCTGGAAGAGGAAAGTCTGGAGGTTAGATCTAAAGGAAGGCAGGGAGGGGCTGTGACGGACGGACGTGGTGAGGCAAAGAGTGTGTGTGTGCGTGCGTGCGTGCGTGCATGTGTGTGGGTGTGTGTGTGTGTGTGTGTGAGAGAGAGAGAGAGAGACAGAGACAGAGACAGAGAGAGAGAGAGAGAGAGATCTTCAGTTTAACGTCTATTCACTATAAGTGTTATTAGACAGAAAGAGGAGCAGTAGTGGATGAAAGAAAGGGAATGCATGTGAATAATAGTGTAAGAAAGTGTTGATGATATGGATTAGAGGAAAGTGTGTGTGTATGTGTGTGTGCGCGCGCGTGTATGTGTGTGTGTGTGTGTGTGTTCTTCTTTCATTTAACGTCTTTTCACTTTGCGGAGTCAGTGATATTAGACGTGTGTGTCAGTGTGTGTGTGTGTCAGTGTGTGTGTGTGTGTGTGTGTGTGTTTGTGTGTGTGGGGGGGGGGAGGGGGGGGGCGGTATGGAGGAAGGCGGGGAACGAACATAAAACGCTTTGAGCAGTATTTCTGGGGGAAATAAACAATTATAAATAACGCGCTGTATAATAAATGTCCAGTGGTAGTAGTAGTAGCAGTAGCTAGGAGTACAACAAACTCCAGTCAAGGCCCTCATGGGCTCCAGTCAGTCACTGGGTTGGGGTATAGCTGTTCAAGACTTCAAAGGCGACGATCATCACGTGCAAGTCAGTCAATCCAGTGACAACCTCCCTCCCCTCTCCTACACCCCCTTCCTCCACCCCCTCCACCCCCCACCCTCCTCACCGATTGATCCTCCGCCCCAGATGTGACCTTGACACACTGACAAACTCGATGCATCGCCACACACAGACCTGGTTGGAAATGGAGCAGAGATCGAAGTCTAGATCACGTAGTAATAAAGCGCATTATAGAGCTTGGAAAGGTCACTATGCAGCTATTCATTTCAGACAACATTCCCCTTTACTTCTCAGGTCTTCATGCAGTGTGATCACTGAGAATGTGACGCAAATGCCGGTCGTGACGACTACATAATTTTCACGTGATGACGATTTTGATGACGTCATGACGGTGGTAACCATACTACGAGAGACTCATGGGCTTTGGTACACTGATGTAAAAATAACTGTTTTTAGATCAGTGGCTTTGGAATGGTTCAATGTCGCAGGTGCACTCTACAATACCCCCACCCCCACTTTTTTAATTATTTATTTTATTTCTAATACGTTTTGATTGTCACCGCTTTTGTACATTAGTGGTTTCACCACTGCAACTGGAATTGATTTTTACAGCTTAGTCTTGTGTGAAGAATTATGACTCTCAAACTATAGAAGGCAATTTAAGATAGCACTGGTTTTTAGTGCTGCAACCTTGCCGGGGGGCTTGTTAGCCTTTGGGAACCGTCCCGGCCCAACTCCGAATGTCCCATAACCCCTCTTGGCCGGGAGAGTGGGAATGGAACTCGGGCCGCTACAGTCTCCATTAGAATCAAATTCTTTTACTTTATTTATTTTATTTTATTTTATTTTTATTTTATTTCAATTTGTATTTTATATTTTATTTTATTTATTTATTTATTTATTTTCTCAAGGCCTGACTAAGCGCGTTGGGTTACGCTGCTGGTCAGGCATCTGCTTGGCAGATGTGGTGTAGCGTATATGGATTTGAACGCCGGAACGCAGTGACGCCCCCTTGAGCTACTGATATTGATACTGATCAAATTCTATTCTCCCAGCAGCACTGATCGAGTTGATTGCCGTCCTGACGGTCTAAGTCGGACGCGACTATCATACATAGATAGATACATGGTCTCGGATATCGATAACATGCACTGTGAACAACTTGTAAATGCCCCCTACACCCACCCTCCCCAATTA
>NC_134903.1:21465518-21580518 GCF_041734735.1 Babylonia areolata
CCCATATCACAAAATTCCCATGTTAAAAAATGTATAAAACATCAACAAACAACAAAACAACCACCATCAAACTGATTATTCAACTAACGCATACACACTCAAGACAAGCCAATTTTCTTTCCTTTCTCTCTCTCAAAACAAGACCACAACATCTGCAATCCCACGTCAAACAAAAGCTTCATCTTCTGAGACCAGTCTATACAACCAAGAGCACACCATTGCTGAAACAAGCTGTAGGGGTAGGTATGGGTCATTGCGAACAGCGTGTAACAGCAAACGATTCATATACCGCCCCACTTTGAAGCCTTCTTAACGGCTGCATTTCACAATTTAACGTCTGCTTCTACCTTTTCCTAATACCTTATTGAATATCCATTAACAAGAACCAGTCAAACATCAGCTATTTCCGCACTATTTTTTCTCTTCGCGCACCACTGCCGACCAAAGTTACAAATGTGCTTTAAAAATCCTAAAATCAAGGGAAGCAAGTTGTAGGACTTGAATTTTGACACAGTTTAAAATTGTAGATTTGATCGGATATATTGAATGTGCATTACTGGTGCTGGGAGAATTCAAGAAAGCATATTGGTGACTGATCAGAAAGTCAGTTTAGGCAGGAATCTGCAAAATAGTGTCGCTGCACTTAGACCATAGAATATTTTGACGCGAGTCTATTTGCGAACGATGCTGCACAGTTACCAGAGCACTCTCAAAGGGGTGTGTTTGTGTGCGGTGTGGGGTGTGCGAGTTTAAATTACTGTTTATGTGTTTGTGTGCATGTGTGATCAAAACCAACAATACAACAGTCTGGTGCGATGTTCCATTAATATGCAATGTCTAATGAGTTAAAGACCTGCTTCTGTTTTAATTGCCTACGTGTAACCAAAGCCATCGTTCGCAATTTGACTTGCCCGTTCGCATTTACCCTCAGGCACCCTTGCTATTTCAAACGTCGACAAAATATTGAAAACAATTAGCAGACGAACTTTTGCTGGTACAACCAGTTGGAAAGTCTTCAAAAACAAAAGAACGACATGATATCTTTACAGAACACTTGTTCAGCGGGTCGCTTCGACTGGATCATTCGCAATTAGGCATACCAACCCTATATGCCTGGAACTTCTTTGTAGATTTTATGACACCTTTTCTCCCTTGCAATACTTTTCTCTCCCCAATGGTTGTCAATGATTTCTGAAGACTAGTTGCACCATTAGTGCACATATACATATCAATATGGAACCACGTATATATATATTTATATGTGTGTGTGTGTGTGTGTGTGTGTGTGTGTGTGTATGTATATATAATGTGATATTCTGAAGCAGGGCAGTTTTGGTTTGGTTGATATGTTCTTTTCAAAACATAATTTTGCACATTCATCATTATCAAATCTTATCGATGATTATCAAATATTATCATTTATTATGCAACAGAGACACACAGAGAGGGAAGCAAATGAAAGCTTTGTGACATTTCAGTTTGGCTGAGTTCATATTCAGAGGGGAGGGGGTGGGGGGTGTGGGGTGGGGGGGGGGGGGGGAGAGAACTGTTACAATATCAGACATCAAAATGAAACAAAAGAAAAAAAAGAAAAGAATGCCCGAGTTTGTGCCTTTGAAGATGAAGAAAAAAAAGAGACAGGCTACATTAAAAAAACGCAAACAAATCAATTAACAAATACAAATAACTAAATACACCATGTGGGAAAAAAAACATGGATAGACATTCTGAAAGAATTCCAATAAATAAATAAATTAAACAAAATAGAAAAAAAAAAATCAACCAATCACGATTAAAACAGTCAACATAATGAACAACAATCAGAGCAAGAAATCCTTACATACAAAAAAAGAGAGAAAAAAAGCCCCAAACAAACAAACAAACAAGCGCCTGTTGTTCTTGTTGTTTTTCAACAAGTCACAGCACACACAATTCAACACCCAAAGAATTGAGGAAGTCTTACTACACAGGTCTATTTAACACCATATAGGCTATGTCATCCTAATATTCCACTTTCATAAATCTCTGCTTGTGGAAAACACGGTAATCACACAACTAAGAACCTCTGTGTGTGTGTGTGTGTGTGTGTGTGAGAGAGAGAGAGAGAGAGAGAGAGAGAGAGAGAGAGAGCGTACACGCACATGTGTGCGCGTGTGTGTGTATATACACATGCATGTGTGTGAAGCCTGACTGAATGACGCAGGAAACAAATGATGAGTTCCTGCAAGCAGATGCCGGTCATCTCTACCCAAGTAGGCAGTCTGTCGTGTAAATGACTCTGTGCTTGTAAAGTTAAGTGCTGTACAACTTCCCATAATGATCAAACCTCAACTCAATCAGTCCACACAATGCAGTTTTCACACAAACACATGATAATAACATTAATGGTTTCCATTGAAGAAACATTCCTACTGCATCTTATTTTGTATCTTTGTAAACCTTAAAGGTTTCATCACAAAGAAGTATTCTATTCTATCCTGTAGAGGCAAAACAACTCAACTACTAATACTTATTTCTCTAAAACAAACAAACAACAACAACAACAAAAAAAAAACAACAAAAAAAACCTGATAAACTATTTTGCCACTTAAAACAAGGAGTACTATTCTCTGTTTGTTAATATACACTTATTATTTCAAGCTCAAACACATCAGTTTGACATGGTACTATACAACACCAAATAAACATCTGTGAGAGACTGCATGAAGTTGATGATACACAATATCATCAAGAACCCTTTTTTGATTTTTTTTTTTTTACACTTTTTTCTCTCCTTTTTTTGTTGCTCAAAAACTTGCGATAAAAATACTGGTGTTTGGACTAGCTTGGCACAGGCCTCTGTGGCCTTAAATCAAGGCACTGAACTGTTCACCTTCATTACAACCATCTGACGAACAACAAAGTCTGGTTTCAGTCTGACAAGAGATCTCCCATCGCTCACGTTGTTAATGCCATCAAGACAAAAAGAAGTAAACATCAAAATAGTAAATAAATGAAAAAGTGAATCATGTGAATGAAACAAAAACAAAACAAAAAAAAAAACAAATACAACTAAAGTGAGTAAAGGCACAGAAAAAACAAAGCAAGAAAGATGAAAGTACATTTTAAAGTGGAATATATATATGTGTGGGGGTGGGTGTGTGTGTGTGGTGGGGTTCTATAGATGAAAGCACTTCCTGACAGAGAGAAACCAATTATGAAAAAAACAAAACAAAAAAAACTTCAGATACATTTCAACTTTTTTTTTTTTTTTAACACACATACAATAAAATTACTAACATGCACCTACCCCAAAATGAACCACGAATGTGCTCATCCCAAAAGCACATACTCAATGGAAACAACAACAAAACAACAACAACCACAACAACCACCCTCACCAAACAAACACACACAAAAACACAGGTTCCTCCAATCAGGGGAATATGGACAGACAGAAAATGAAAAACCAAACTAAACCCAAAACAAAACCAACAAAAAAACCAAAAAAAACCCAATCAAATCCAAACTTCATCACTAAAAAAAAAAATTTAAAAAAATAAAAAAATTATATAGCGCTGAATCATGTGCAGAGACAAAACTAAACCCAAAACAAAACCAACAAAAAACAAAAAAAAAAAAACCCAATCAAATCCTAACTTCAACACTAAAAAAAAAAAAAAAGAAAAAATAAAAAATTTATATAGCGCTGAATCTTGTGCAGACACAAATCACAGCGCTTTCACACCATTCATACACACGCATGTATAACTCTTAAACTGAAGAGACCGAAGACAAGGAAGAGGCAGGTAAGGGAGGCTACCTTGTGAAGTGGTGGGTTTTAAGGCCAGACTTGAAAGAGCTGAGTGCGGAAACTTGATGAAGCGAAAGAGGAAGTTCATTCCAACTGCAAGGTCCAGTAGACAGAGAAAGAACGGCGGCCAACAGTCGAGTGTTTGAATCTGAATCTAACAGGGGTTACAAAACGGGCTGCTTGGATCTTGTTGTTTGTAGTCCAGCCAACCACACAGGGCCATATCACGACTGTCAAACCATACAGATGCTCAAACTGTGTCAACACAAAACTGTCACATCTACAAAAAACAAAATAAAAAAAACCCACTAAGACAAACCCACAAAACACAGTTCATGACACAGTATCCCATCCATTTTGCTCCTTATGGCAAATAAGACTAGGCCATGCTGAGGACGCCAGACATTCCGCTTGATTTATCGTCCCAAGATTACAAAAAAAATTGTAAAAAAAGGATAAAACATTACGTCAAAGTCAAACAAAAAAAAAACATAAAAAAGGCCATACAAGCAAATAACACTGCAGAATGGGCAGCTAGTGCCCATCCCAGTATTTACATCTCACAACCTAATCACCACAGCAAAACAGCACAGAGAGTACATCACAGACTGCAGAAAAGAGAAAAACGTGTCAAGGCTTGCTTGAAAAAAGAAAAGGGGAATGGACTGGGAAGGCAGAAAAAGGAGACAACAGTGAAAGAATGGGGGGGGAAAAGGCAGAAACAAAGAGGGTGAAAGAACAGAGGGAAATTTCTAGCACAGAATTTCCAGAAGGTGTGGATGCTATTTATACTGAAAGACCCCCAGCATCCCCCTGGGGGGGATCCCTACTCGAACCAAACCAACCATATCCAGGCATCTCCCTCCTAGGCCCCCCACCCTCCCTCCCACCTCCACACAGTTTCACTGTAAACCAGTCCAAACTAAACCCACCATGAACAAAATATAAAACAACAACAATTCTCAAAGAGACAGGTTAGCAAAAAACAACAACAACAACAAAAATCCACAAAACTACTTTGGTATATACAACACAAACAGGAATTCTTCTGATTCTTGAGCAGCAGCAACAAAAAAAAAAAGAAAAAAAGAAAAAACGAGCGTCACACATATCAGTGAATGAAACGCGTCAATACTGAATGAAGGGACTGACCAGTTCCTATCAACATCATGTCATTGCCATCAGCCTCTGTACATGAACACGTTGGGACAGATATACATATATTTTTTTTAAAGCCAAGATGGGGGTGGGGTGGTAAAAAAGGAATGGGAATGGAGGGAGGACGAGTGTAAGGGAGGGAGGGACAGAGTGCAAGTTGTTTAAAAAAACAGCAACACAAAAAAAAACCCAACAAATTCATTTTGCAAAGCAGTCTTCACAACCATGAAATCTTTGAACAGAAGGTAGGATGGGGGAGGTGCAAGGGGGTTGGAGGTTTGGCGGGGAGGGGGTGGGGGGAAGGTGTATGGGGGGTGAGGGGTACTGTGAACAAGTTCATCAGGAAACTGCGAACAAAACAACAGTTTATCAAATGAAAAAAACAAACAAACAAAAACAACAACAACAAAAAAACCCAGTCCACAATTAATTCTCTAAACTGACTAATGAAAAACAAATTAACAGAATGAAACATGCCAAATTTGTTGTTGTTGTTGGTCGTCGTCAAAATGGACAGGAATCTCTTGGAACTGTTCACCAAAGGGGAATTAAGAGAACTATCATGATCAAGTGATCAGGTGCGGTGGTGGCTGAATTGTTGGTGCCCTAGATTCTCGCTCCAGTTTCTGGAGCTCCATCCACGGTTTGAGTGCACCTGGTGGGGTCAAGGCTGGAGACTTTTCCAGTCTCCCAGGTCAACAGAGTGCACCTGGTGGGGTCAAGGCTGGAGACTTTTCCAGTCTCCCAGGTCAACAGAGTGCACCTGGTGGGGTCAAGGCTGGAGACTTTTCCAGTCTCCCAGGTCAAGAGATGTGCAGACCTGCTGAACCCCCTTCATTTGACGTGCATGCACAATATCAATTCAACATGTTAAACATCCTGTAATCCATGTCAGATTTCGGTTCAGTGGGTTATGGAAACAAGAACATACCTTGCATGCCAGAAAAATGTGAGTATGGCTTCTTCTTCGTTCGGGGCTGCAACTCCCACATTCACTCGTATGTACATCAGCGGGCTTTTACGTGTATGAACATTTTTACCTCGCCAAGTAGGAAGCCATACTCCATTTTCGGGGGTGAAACCTTACTGAATGACACAGGAAACAAATGGTGAGTGATCAAAGGCAGCTGTCAGTCGGCTCGACCCAGGTAGGCAGCCTGTTGTGCAAATGACTCTGTGTTTGTAAAGCGATTAATTGGGCCGGAAGACAAAAAAAGACGGCATCCACGAGCTGGACAGAACGCCACAGGTCAAAATCTTCAGACTGCAAATGGGACAATGTCAGCTCCTCTCCCATCTCTACTGTCTGAAGATAACAAATACTGACCAGTGCCCTTGTGGCACAGGCCCACAGACCCCCTCCCATATCCTGCAGTCCTGTCCCACCTTCGACGTTCTGAGACGCCAGACATGGCCCAGCCCGGTGGAGCTCCAGGAGAAACTGTGGAGACCAGTGGGGTCCTGACTGGACTGAAAATCTAGCGTGGCAAGGGAACGCGGAAGAAGAAGAAGAAGTAAAGCGCTTAAAGCTCGGTTTCTGACTGAGGATAGGTACTATATAATTATCTATTTCATCATCATCATCATCATCATTATCATCAAATGAAAGTGAGTAAATGAAGAAAACGAACAGGGTTCAGGTTCTGCACAAGTGATGTTAGCATGCACTAAGGTTTGCTTTGCGTTCAGCACTGTTCCGAAAAAAGTCTGCAGAATCAGCATACAGATTTTAACTGAGGCAATTCTTGACAGCTATGCAAACTTAGCCCATGCTAGATATCACTTGTGCAGTAGCCTAATCCGGGTGGTCAAACAGAGAAGAAACTGTGAACAAATCACTGAATGAAAAAAAAAAAAATCTAAAGAAATGGAAAAATAACAACACTGTACAGTCACAAAAAAACCAACAAAAAACCCCAAACAAACAAAAAAAAACCCCACCTCAGAGAAAAATCACATACACACACGTCTGCAAATCAAATACTGCACAAATAAATTACACGCGCTGAAACGATGACACTCCTGTCACTCATGGTCACATGACTTTCAATATGCGCATATTCAAACAATTTACAGCAAAGAAGCCAAAAAAATGTTCCCCAGAGTGCTCAGCAGTCTGACGATGATGTCCTCCATGATGGAAGGAAGTATGATACTCACACAAAAACAGCAGAAATTCAGCTGGTTAATCATCCACGGCAGATTGAAGTGTTCCTGCTGAGATCTCACTCACATCCATGACTCGTACGTGCATACACACAGACACACACACCGACACAGACTCAGATATGCACACACGCAACGTGCAAGCGCAAGCACATGTATTGCACATGCACACGCATATGCATAAACACGTGAACAATTTTTTTTCCCAAAGGGACAGCAAAATAGTGAACACAAAGAGACACGTTTGAATATGCACATGGTAGGCATACTGTATACTGTGTTACACTTCAACACACGACAGATCACTGAACAATGGGCTAAGTAGGTGTGTAGGGCTGGTGGGTAGAAAGAAAAAAAAAACAGGTAAAAAAAAAAAAAAATCATTCTCTTTTCTTCTTTTTCTTTGTTCGTGGGCTGCAACTCCCACATTCACTCGTATGTACACCAGTGGGCTTTTATGTGTATGACTGTTTTTAGCCTGCCACATAGGCAACCATCCTCCGCTTTCGGGGCTGTGCATGCTGGGTATGTTCTTGTTTCCATAACCCACCGAACGCTGACATGGATTACAGGATCTTTTACATGACGTATTTGATCTTCTGCTTGCCGCATACACATGAAAGGGTGTTCAGGCACTAGCAGGTCTGCACATATGTTGACCTGGGAGATCGGGAAAAATCTCCACCCTTTACCCACCAGGCGTCGTCACCGAGATTCAAACCCGGGACCCTCAGACTGAAAGTCCAACGTTTTAACCACTCGGCTATTGCGCTCGTCATTCTTTTTTTAAATCACCCCCCCACCCTACCATTCCCTCAAGATGTTAGGAACAATCACACCTTGATGTCACCCTACCTTATCTTTAATCTTAATTTACTAAGTAAGCAAAGAAATATTTGAACATCAGAACAGAACGCTCTTTTTGCCACATGTCTTTCACAAAAATCAACACCTTTCACGTGTTTCTTTCCCCCTTCCTCTCCATTCCTACAACATCAAGTCTGTACAGACGTAATTTACCCCCAACCTAGAGTGTTGCCAGGGACAACCAACCAACCAACCCCTTTTGTTGCCATGGGTTCTTTAATGTGCTTAAAGCGAAAGCTTGCACATCAGACCTGGGGGTGGGTAGCATCAGCGAAACTTAGCAGCGGTAAGTTTTGCTTAACGTTGAGACTCTTCCTATAACTCCACAATAATAAATCCCACACACTTAGGAACATTCTTAACTCTACTAAGCAATCATAGCGCTTCGAATCGCCTCATGCAACCCACCCCACTGGGTTTATTGTCTTGTTGTTCAAATCAATAGCACCAAGACCACCACTAAGTCTAGTGGACGGAGAGGGTGGTGTAGGGGGTGTGTGGGGAGTAAGGGGGGGGGGGCGAAGGGGGTGTGTTGGAGAAAAATCCTGGACTCGAACCTATGGACGCTCGCTTCCTAGTCAGGCGTGCCACCACCGCTCCATCAACAAATAAATATTTTTTGCAAAGCAAGATAACAGCAAACAGCAAACAGGAATGTGTTGACACCGTGACCACAAACAACCGCAAATCATTAACCGTGTAACAGCGCTGAACAAGCGGGAATGTAACCAAAAATGCAACAAACAACTCATCAACCGCACACCGTGCAAGTCCAACTGCACTGCTCATAAACTGGGAAAAGTGGGTGTCAAAATTATGCATTACAGGTATAGTTAATCTTCAGACATATATTATCTCTTATCTGTGTGGACTGCACACATAAATCACAGTGAAACTTATCACACCGAAAATGAGTAGGTAATAAACTCTTGCTGTTGGTGAAAACAATACAAAAACCTTTGCTACATCCCAAAAAATCATCCCAAGAGAGTTTTTATAATTGTCATCATATACCAAAGACAGAAAAGAAAAAAAAGGACATGAAAACGTTATCACAACCATACTGCATGAATGAAGCATCTGTAACTGGGAATACCAAGAATTTCTTCTATGGTGAAACATTGCCATCAAGCTCAACAAAATAACATAAACTAGCCGTCTCACCCATAATCCAAAAAACAAAAACAAAACAACAATGTAAAGATCAAAACTGAACAAAATTGCAGCTGAACCTCAACCCAACAAAACAAAAATCACAGCAAGAACCAGCCGCCGTGGCGAAGTGGTTAGCATCGTGGACTGACGGCTGGGAGGACGCGGGTTCGAATCCCAGAGGAGGTGGGTTTTTGGCCCGTGGCTGGCTCCTACCCAGAGTTGAGTGTGCTGTGGGCTTAAATGGGGAGACTGGGACCACACAGCCGAGTGTCATCCACTTCAAGGATGCGTCTTTGGGTGTGTTGCTCTAATTACCTGACTAACACTGCAAGTGTCTGTATCTCTCGGGCCTGGTTAATGCCGGGATACCATTATGACAGGAAGCGTAGAGTACATCCCTGTCATGCAGTCCGAAACCAAAATGGACCTCCATAGCAACATCACCATTGTCATCGTCATCCTCCTCCTTCATCATCATCAATATAAACAAAACAGTCTCAAAGTCTGTGGCTTTTCATGCCCTGCTCTAATGGTGACCTCAGTTTCGATAACCCTCCACTTCTGTGCTTTGGTTGAGTCCTGCCAATGTCTTCAGTGTCAGCTGATTCATGGGGGGCTGATGTTTGAGGGACATGGTGACGGTCTCCACTCTGGGAGGGACACTCACTCAGTCTGGCTCAGCAACTAAGCTATTATTGTCGTTATTAGGAGGGCTTAGTAGGTGGTGTCCTAAGTACGTTGAACCAGAACAGGCACCACTGAACCCCATCGAAGTGACTCAGCAGCAGTGCAGGGTCTCCTCTGGTGTGTGGCCTCCTGGCGACCTAACATCTACGGTTCCCTACAGACTGCCGACGCTGGGACTGTGAAGGACGAACCCAGGTGTGGCCGTGTATGGGGGAATCTAAATGAGCGGTGTGGGAGTAATGCCACTGAAATGGTGCAGATGATCAGGCAGGAAAAAAAAAAAAAAATCCCAGCAAGGCACTAATGGACTGTCTGGCCTCCTTCCCTTTGTGTTTTCACTGTCAACAAATCAAATTTTCAATACTCAACATCCCGTCTCTTTTAAAAAAAAACTGAACAAATAATTAAAACTGATGCCAGCAATATCCCATGATTCATGGAAATAATAAACAACTTTCCTAACCACCTCAAGGGCTGAACATGGTCAAGACCTGACTGCTGAGATTTCAAAAACACCGTAAAAAAAACTTACACAATTTTTTTTTTTTTTTTTTTTTAGAAGACCACAGTTCAACAAAAAAAAAGAGAATTTTTTTTTAACACACTGCAGTTCAACAACAACAACAAAAGTTAACAGATCGCAGTTCAACAAAAGAAACAATAAATTTTTTTTTTTTTTAAAGCATACGAAAAACACCCCCTCACACAGACAACACCCCACTATTCCTGGCGGACACAATGATAAACTTCCAGATGAACACCTCACCCTCAAAGGGAGTCAAGGCAGCCAAGTTGGATCGCTGCCCCTAGAACGAGGCGCCCTTCACAAAAAACGACACACATCACCCCCACCCACCATCCCCAAACCTCACACTGGCAACACACCACCACTAAATCCTCGAAGGACACATTTAATCAACAACTTCCTCGGGTCAACCTCCAAAAAATCCCCCAAGCTGCAGGACTGAAGGAAGTCAAGGTGGGAGTGCTGTCCCCTGGACAGGCCGTAGTTCACACCACACAAAAAAATAAACAAAAAACACAATGAGCAAAAAACAAACCCACAACCCCTCTCCCCCCTCCCACCCCGACCCTCACTCTCCCCAGCCTTACACAGGCAACATCCCACCCACCATTACCTCAGAGGCCACAAAGAAGGACTTGCAAACAGTGGCAACACCCCCATCCACACCACCCACACCGCCACCACCATTGCCGCTAAAGGAGGTCAGGTCAGAGTACCGCCCCTTGGAAGGTCATAGTCCACAAACAAACAAAAACACAATAAACAAACAAAAACACAATAAACAACAAAAACAAAAAAACACACCAAAAAAACCCCCTGGCACAACCCCACCCCATCTCCACCCTCACACAGGCAACACCCCACCATTCCTCGAGGACACAAAGAAGGACTTCCGAACAGTGGCACCCCCACCACCACCACCACCACCACCGATGCCCCCGCCAACACTACCACCACCACCACCACCGCCGTTAAAGGAAGTCAGGTCAGAGTGCCTCCCCTTGGACAGGCCGTAGTTCAATATCCCAAGCACCACCAGGAGGTTCCCGGCCCACCACACAGCTGTCTTGCCCTCGTCCTGCACCACCACGGCGATGCACGTCTGCAGCAGCGACTTGGCGTTGATGCTCATATGGTGGGTCACGGGCGAGGTCAGGCTGATGACCTTGACCGCCGTCCACCCCACCAGGAGCCGGAGGACCCCGGCCCCTACGAGCTGCCACCAGGCGGCGGCGCTGATGGCGTGCTGCGGGGAGCCCAGGAGGGCGGAGTGGAGCTGTCCCGTGGTCAGCAGAAGGGGGAAGAGGACCACCACCGTGTTGACGTTGTTAATGAGCGACAGGTTGAGCGCGTTGCCCCGCACCTGGGGTTTTCAACAACAAATTTTTATTTTTTTTTTTTTTTTTATTTTTTTATAGATGGATAGAAAATGCATCAATAAACAGATATGCTTTTTTTGTGGTTTTTTTTTTTTTTTTTAATGTTTAGCAAAAGTCTTAAAATAAGCACTTTTTTCCCCCTTTTAATACTTTTTTTTCTCTCTTTTTTGATGGATAGAAAATGCATGCATTTTTATCATCAATAAACAGATATACTTCTCTTTTATTTTGTTTAGATGTCTGGCAATAGTCTTACGACAAGCACATTAAAAAAATATATATATATATTTTTGTTTTTTTTTGTTTTTGGGATATACAATAATTTTATCAATAAACAGATATACTTGTTTCCCTTACAACAAGCACATTAAACATTCTCTTGCTTTCATTTTTCATCAGAAAACAGATATACTCTTTTAAGATCTTGCAACAGTCTTACAACAAGCACATTAAAAAAAAAAATCTTTTTATATGGATACACAATACATTCTTATCAATAAACACATATACTTTTTCGACTCTCTTGTGTAAACAAAGTGAGGCTATGTTATAACCCAGTGTTTAGTCTATGTGTGTGTGTGTGTGTGTGTGTGTGTGTGTGTGTGTGTGTGTGTGTGTGTGTGTGTGTGTGTGTGTGTGTGTGTGTGTGTGTGTGTGTGTCTGTGTCTGTGTGTATGTATGTCTGTGTGTCCATGGTAAACTTTACCATTGCCATTTTCTCTGGATATACTTTGTCTGTCAATACCAAATTTAGCTTAGAAATAGTAGGAAAAAAATCTTCACAGTCATACCAATAAGAGTTTGTAAGTCTCTCGAATTTAGCTGTGTTCCTGGTATCATTAACCATTTATTTCGTTGAGGCCATTTCCAGGAATCCAAAAACACCCTATTACTGCAATCCAGTTGCAGCAGCATTGGTGATGCTTAGTGAGTAGACGGCATGATCTCGATTTTCTTGTTCACAATTAAATGGAAAGAAATACAAATTCTGGACATGACACATACAGTGACACAGACTACATCATCAACGTGTTTACTGCATATGAATCTTTTAAAGTGGATACTCAATTAACTAGAATGAACATAAAAGAGAAACGGAATCAACTGTGTCGTTCTTTCCCGGCAGGTGTAACTAAACTTGTACATCTATCTAGATCCAGAGAAAAATGTCTAAATGTTGCAGTGTGATTACGGCGATAGCCACGTCTCCTTTACCATGGTCTTTAAAGAATTTTTAATTGTCCTTACTGAATTTTTAAATGCCCGAGATACACCAAAATATTATGATTTAAACAGCATCATCACTTCAAATACCGCAATTGATTTATCGCTTTTAAAAAAGCATGCTTAAATGTTAATTTTTGGACATCATTCATGTGAGCATGTTCACATAGAGAAATGTGTAAAATACAGCGAGTCAGCAAGCGAATATGTGCATGTGCCAGTAAGTGTGTGTGTGTTCACGTTGAGAAATGTAGAAAATATAGCGAGTAAGTGAGTGAGCAAATATGTGCTGTGTGTATGTGTGTGCCTGGTGACACTGAAAACCGTAGAAAATATGTCCAGTGAGTGAGTGAACGAGCGAATAATAAGTGCTGCGTGTGAGTATGTGTGTGCCTGTTCACTTTGAGAAACGTAAAAAATACACTGAGTGGGTCAACATTGAGAAATATAGAAAATATATTGAGTAAGTGAGTAAATGAGCGAATAAGTGTTGTGTACAAGTAACTGTGTGCCTGTTCACTTTGAGAAACGTACAAAATACAGTATAATAATAATAATAATGGTATTTATATAGCGCTGAATCTTGTGCAGAGACAAATCAAAGTGCTTTCGCACCAGTCATTCACATGCATGCATAACTCTAAAACTGTAGAAACTAAAGACAAGGAAGAGGCAGGCAAGGGAGGCTATTTTGGGAAGAGGTGGGTTTTAAGGCCAGACTTGAAAGAGCTCAGTGTGGAGACTTGACGAAGCGAAAGAGGAAGTTCATTCCAATTGCAAGGTCCAGAGACAGAGAAAGAACGGCGGCCAACAGTCGAGTGTTTGAATCTGGGTATGTGTAAACAGAGTGGATACGAGATGGTGTGTAGAGGTGAAGGCAGCTGCAGAGATAGGAAGGGGCAGTTTTGTGAATACATCTATAACATAGAGTGCTGATCTTGTACTTTATTCGGTGTGAGACGGGGACTGAATGGATGAAGCAGGCAAACCAGACAATAGAGAGTTACAGTAGTCAAGGCGAGAGAGAATGAGAGAAACGACAAGTCTAGATGTTGCGTCAGTGGACAGATATTTCCGGACGGCACTGATGCACTGCAGTTGACAGTAGCAGGACTGACATGTCTGACTGATAAATTTTTGCATGGACAGTGTACTGTCAAGGGCAACACCGGGGTGGGTGAACGTTGAGAAAGGTGAAAACTATAGTGAGTGGGTGAACGTTGAGAAAGGTGGAAACTATAGTGAGTGTGAGAAACGTGGAAACTATAGTGAGTGGCTGAACACTGTAAACTATAGTGAGTGTGAGAAAGGTGGAAACTATAGTGAGTGGGTGAACGTTGAGAAAGGTGTAAACTATATTGAGTGGTTGAACATTGAGAAAGGTGTAAACTATAGTGAGTGGTTGAACGTTGAGAAACGCAGAAAATACAGTGTGTGGGTGAACACTGAGAAACAGAAAATATAGCAAGTGAGTACGTAAGTGCTGCAATCGAGTATGTGCCGCATACGTGAATGTGCATGCATGTGTGTGTATGTGTGCATGTGTGTGTGTGTGTGTGTGTGTGTGTGTGAATGTGTGTGCGCGTGCCTGAGTGCATGCTTGCATGTGTGTGTGCGTGTGTGCATGTGTGTGTGTAAATGTGTGTTAGTCACCCCCCACGCCCCTGAAATCCCCCCTTCCAACCCCCCCCCCCCCCGCCCCTCCCACCAACCTTCCCCACCACCACCCCACCTCTCCCACCTGCTTGTCGGCCCGCTTGATGAAGATGCCGTTGAGCGCGGCTGCCATGCTGGCAAAGAGGCCGTAGGCCACGCTGGCCCACGACAGACTGCTGACCAGCATCTCCTGGTCCACGCTCACCATGAACCCCAGCAGGATCAACGTGCAGGAGAAGAGCACTCTCACCGAAACCTTTGCAGCAGCAGTAGAAGAAACAATAATTAAAAAAAATATTAATGTAGCGATAAGAAAACTCTTTTGGGGGAGCTGGACATCAAAGAGGAAGCACCCCCACCATCATCCATCAAAACAATGAAGATTGTTACAAATGATAACAACCACAATATAATAATCATAATCATAATAACAACACGCAGGCACACACACGCGTGCACGCGCGAGCGCGCACACAAAACGATGCATGCGCGCGCACGGGCACACACGCAACACACACACAGTTGTTACACTCTGAATGTAATAGTATCTTACCCACATGTTTTTCTTTTTACATAATAATTGATGTGTACATGGTGATAAGTGAAGGGTGTGTCAGTTGGGTTTTTTTTGTTGTTGTTGTTGTTTTTTGCTGACGGGCATTTTATTTTAAGTGAGCCAAAAGAACATTTTCTGTTTTTGGTTGAAGCAGATAATAAAGTATTTTGAATTGAACTGAATAATAAAAAGAAAGAAAAAACAAGTTTATTGATATAGTGCCTGATCAACTTATTTTGCTCTCAAGTGTTTTACAGTACAATAGTCCCAGTACACCGACGGATACGCCTGTCTGCCTACTCATCCGTCGGACCGACGGGAGACTCCATAAGAATCAGTCCCAGTACATATTAAGCTCATCGTCCATAGCAAACTATATATATAATGAGTCGTATATACACATGTATGCATCCACAATCTATAATAATAACAATGAAAACAAAAACAACAACAACAATAATAATAATCTTTCTTCTTGATAGTCCATCAGTTTCGATGACAACAGCTTGCTCAGCTTATCTGTTGTGGACTAATAATAATAATGATAACCATGATAATGACGATGACAGTAATAATAATACAAATGAATATCAATAACAACAATAATAATGATAATAACAACAATTATATATACATATATATATATATAGAGAGAGAGAGAGAGAAACACACACACACACACAAATACACACACACACACACACACACACACACACACACACATATATATATACATATATATACAGAAAGAGAGAGCAAGATAGACAGACAGACTGATAGATAGACAGATAGATTGATAGATTGATAGATAACAACAAGAACAATCATCATCATCATCATCATAGTGATGTTGATAATAACAAAAATATTAATGAGAAGAAAAAAAAATTACAATACTAATAACAGTAACTAATAATAACAACAGCAACAAGTGGAGTATTGGCCTGGAGGTAACGCGTCCGCCTTGGAAGCGAGAGAATCTGAGCGCACTGGTTCGAATCACACCGGCAGTATTTTCTCTTTTAAACTGTGACTATTGCTGTGCTTCATATCTTTATCACTCCTCTTGGACATTAATCTTCTAAAATCTCAGGAGACAGACTGTTCAAGCTCTCATCATATTTCTTGTTCCCCTGAGTGTGGCCATGTGTGGAGTGATGGCGTAGAGGTAACGTGTCCGCCTAGGAAGTGAGAGAATCTGAGCGCGCTTGTTCGAATCACGGCTAAGCCACTGATATTTTCTCTCCCTCCACTAGACCATGAGTGGTGGTCTGGACGCTAGTCATTCAGATGAGATGATAAACCGAGGTCCCGTGTGCAGCATGTGTTTAGCACACGTAAAAGAACGAACCCACGGCAACAAAAAGGGTTGTCCCTGGCAAAATTCTGTAGAAAAATCCACTTCGATAGGAAAACAAACAAAATTACAGGCAGAAAACAAAGAAAAAAAAAGAAAAGGTGGCGCTGTCAGTGTAGCAACACGCTCTCCTTGTGGACAGCAGCCCTGAATTTCACACGCAGAAATCTGTTGTGACAAAAAATGAGTACTACAAATAATAACAACAACAACCAAACCCCCTCTGACCTTGACCCCCAGAGCAGGCGGGTGAAGAGGACGGTGAAGACAAGGGTGGAGGAACGAGCCACCTGGTAAAAGTCCACGCCAATGTTCCTCAGCAGCAGGTTGTTCATGACGATGATGCCGATGAAGGTGAAGGTCATGTACAGGACATCACTATGCACAAAGGTCACCAGCGGAATGTCAATGTCAAGGCCGGGAGAGCGGGGTCGGAGGTAGCGCTTGACGACCACCGCCACGAAGACGGTGATGACGGAGAAGAGGCACTGCGCCCAGGCGATGAAAATGGTCAGGTCCTGGTCTGGAAACAGCACGTCAGACCATGAATCTTGGACCAATATTTGAATCAGTCATGGCACCTGGTGGGTAAAGGGCAGAGGTTTTTCCGATCTCCCAGGTCAACACATGTGCAGACCACCTGATTGTGCCTGAACCCCCTTTGTGTGTGTATGGGCAAGCAGAAAATCAAATATGCACATTAAAGATCCTGTAATCCATGTCAGCGTTCGGTGGGTTATGGAAACAAGAACATACCCAGCATGCACACCCCAGAAAACGGAGTATGGCTGCCAACATGGCTGGGTTTCAATGGTTATACACCAAAAACCCACTCATGTACATACGAGTGAACGTGGGAGTTGCAGCCCACGAACAAAGAAGCAGAGAAGAAGAATCAGTCCATGTTCCTGGTCTGGAATAAACGCGTCAAGCCATTAATCATGGACCAATTTGTGAATCCGTTAATGGCCCTGGTCTAGGATCAGCGCATCACACAACCAACATTTTGCCCAAACTGTGCATCAGTTAATGGTCCTGGTCTGGAACCAATGCGTCAAACAATGAATCATGGATTAATCTGTGAATCCATTAATGGTCCTGGTCTGGAACCAATGCGTCAAACAATGAATCATGGATTAATCTGTGAATCCATTAATGGTCCTGCTCTGGAATAAATGCATCAAGTACTGACTGATGGATTAATCTGTGAATCCATTAATGGTCCTAGTCTGGAACCAATGCATCAAACAAATGAATGATGGATTAATCTGTGAATTAATTTTGACCAAACTGTGAATCAGTTAATGATTCTGGTCTGAAATCAACAAGTCAAACAATGAATCGTAGAACTATCTATCAATCAGATACCATATTTTACAGACCACAAGGGCCTTTGTATCATAACAATACATAAGGCCCAGCACATTAAAAAAAAAATCACATGTAAAGAATGTTGAACAAAAGCAAATAAAGATCAAAAGTGAAAAAAAAAGAAAAAAAGATCAACGTTCAAACAATCAAAACAAACTTTGTTCCTGGAGACAAGATCAAGAAGGTGAAAAAAAAAAAAAAAAAAAAAAGGCAAGGCAGCATGCACTCAGAATGTGTAAAAAAACAAACAACACAGTAACTAACAGAGTTGTCCCTGGCAAAATTCTGTAGAAAAGTCCACCCTGAAAATTAAAAAACAAAACAAAAAAACTTGCAGCAGACAACAGAAGACATACACACACACACACACAAAAAAAAAAAAAAAAAGAAGAAGAAAGAAAACAGCGTTGATTGATTCCATTCAGAGAAATCTGTCGCGACAATGACAAGAAAAATAATACAAGAAAAATACAATACATTACAACACCAAGTATTTCTCTAAACGAAAAACATCCAGTCATCCAACAGCCTCAACATGGTCCAAGGGAAGCAACTGTTGAAACAAAATTCCATGCTGCTCTTTAACTGGCATCAGCAAAGAAATCATAGGCACAAGTACTGAGTTGCTTTGCATCAGCGTGTCTCATACACAAGCTGAAGGAGGACTATTTTTTGACAACACAAGCCACCTCTCTTCTTCTTCTTTTCTTCTTCTTCTTCTGCGTTCGTGGGCTGCAACTCCCACGTTCACTCGTATGCACACGAGTGGGGTTTTATGTGTATGACCATTTTTACCCCGCCATGTCGGCAGCCATACTCCGTTTTCGGGGGTGTGCATGCTGGGTATGTTCTTGTTTCCATAACCCACCGAACGCTGACATGGATTACAGGATCTTTAACGTGTGTATTTGATCTTCTGCTTGCATATACACACGAAGGGGGTTCAGGCACTAGCAGGTCTGCACATATGTTGACCTGGGAGATCGGAAAAATCTCCACCCTTTACCCACCAGGCGCCGTCACCGTGATTCGAACCCGGGACCCTCAGATTGACAGTCCAACGCTTTAACCACTCGGCTATTGCGCCCGTCTACACAAGCCACCAAAATGATTCACAAGCTAAGGATCAGGGTTCCATGGGCCTTTTTCAATCACCAGGGCAGTGGTTTCATATGCACTGTTTCTATGGATAAGTTTAGCAAAGCAGCGCTCAATGTGAGAGGGGAGAGAGAAAAAGGCGTTTGTTGTGGCTGAAAGAGCCAGACCTGTGTGGCCCCTTGTCCAGAGCGATCTGGGCTCGATTCTCTCCCGATCGCCCAAACGAGCAACATAACCTTGCGTCCTGTTGGAAGCCATGACACCATACAAAGCAAGATCGTCCACAAAAAAACAATAGCTTGATGGATATAAAATGCAAAAAAAAAAAAACTTAGCCACTTGAAAGCACAGGTCTTGGATGTAAGATAGCTGCCAGAAAAAGAGGGCACTCTATAGGCAGGCACAGGGGAGGTAACCTTCTGGGGAGGAGGTAACTTGGTGCACCTTGTTTCTTTTTCTCCCCATCTCAAGGGGTGGGTAGTTTGCCCAGGACAGGGGCTCAGACCCCTGCCGGAGTCTGCACCAGTGGGTCACGGTACAGTATGTGTAATTAAATCAGAAATTAAGGTTAAAGGTCCCATCGCCTTTTACAGTCACCAGGGTGGTGAATTTATATCCACTGTGTCTAGGGCTAAGCACAGGAAGGCAGGGAGCCAAATCCTCGTCTTCCTCTGCTTGTCTTTACCTCCCCCTACCAAAGTCAGGGACCCGTTCACACCTAGGTGGAGCGAGGAGGAAAGCAGGTACAGTGCTTTTCCCCAAGGACGCAACAGCATGCTTCTTCTTCTTCTTCTGCGTTCACTCATATGCACACGAGTGGGCTTTTACGTGTATGACCGTTTTTACCCTGCCATGTAGGCAGCCATACTCCGTTTTCGGGGGTGTGCATGCTGGGTATGTTCTTGTTTCCTTAACCCACCGAACGCTGACATGGATTACAGGATCTTTAACGTGCGTATTTGATCTTCTGCTTGCATATACACACGAAGGGGGTTCAGGCACTAGCAGGTCTGCACATATGTTGACCTGGGAGATCGTCAAAATCTCCACCCTTTACCCACCAGGCGCTGTCACCGTGATTCAAACCCGGGACCCTCAGATTGACAGTCCAACGCTTTAACCACTCAGCTATTGCGCCCGACGCAACACCATGCTGAAATTGGGGCTTTGAACCCCCATCACTGGTGAACACTGGATCACAAGTCCAATGCCGATCCGACTTGATACAACACAACGCCCAAAGGAGGCACCACTGCGCTTGGACAAATCCATGTACGATTCACCACATCTGCCAGGCAGATGCCTGACCAGCAACATAACCCAACGTGCTGAGGCAGGCCTTCCAGTGCATGCATGTATATTTGTGTAGAACTGTGCAAGGAGATGAAAAGAGCAGGCAAGGCCTGGAACTAAATCGGCTGGCTCGCTTAAGATTGAAACGACTGGAGAAAATTTGTTGGCGCCTCACGCTCCGGCTGCAGCAAGCGGGATAAAGCAACAGCCGAGTGGTTAAAGTGTTCAACTTTCAATCTGAGGGTCCCTGGTTCGAATCTCGATAAAAGCACCTGGGGTGGAGATTTTTCCAATCTCCTAGGTCAACATAAGTGCAGACCTGCTAATGCCTGAACCCCTTTCGTGTGTACAGGTATCCAGAAGATCAGATATGCACGTTAAAGATCCTGTAATCCATGTCAGCATTTGGTGGGTCATGGAAACAAGAACATATCCAGCATGCAGACCCCTGAAAATGGAGTATGGCTGCCTACATGGCAGCGAAAATAAACAAAACGGCCATACACATAAAATGTTACGTTTCTGTCTAAGTATGCATGTAGTGTGTAAAATGTTACGTGTCTGTCTAAGTGTGCATGTGGTGTGTGCCTGAAATCTGATTGAAGGACACAGGAAACGAATGATGAGCGCCCAGTGGCAGCCGTCAGTCGGCTCTACCCCAGGTAGGCAGCAAGTGGTGCAAATGACCTCATGTTTGTACAGCCCTTAGAGCTTGGTCTCCGACCAAGGACAGGCGCTTTATAATTGTCCGTATCATTCATCCATCATTTGGTCAAAGGGCTTTTCAGCATCAAGCACTTTCTGTTTGGAATTCTCTTCCTCTGGATCTCCGACACTCACCAACTCGGTCCTCTTTCAAAAGTAAACTGAAAACCCACCTGTTCAAAACGGCCTTTAGATCTCTGTCTCCTCCCACCTCTCCTCCAACCCTCTGCACTCCGCTTGTATCCCCCCTCCACTGTAGTATTCCTGTGGTGTGTGGGCTTGCGAGTTCATGTTTAAGCATGCATGTGCACATGCGTGTGTGTGTGTGTGTTTGTGTGTGTGTCTGTGTGTCTGTGTGTGTTGTGCTTTTTTCCTGCGTTTATTCATATACTGCAATTTGTAGCATTACATCGGTGAATATATGTTTTCCACTTCTATGACTTCATGTGGTCTTGTGTGGTATAACACACTGTTATATATGTACCGTTTCATGTGAAGTGCTTAGAGCCCAGCTATGGGGAGTTTGCGCCATATAAGTACAATACATTATCATTATCAATATATACATCCTGTTTCATGTGAGGTGCTAAGAGCCCGTTTATGGGAATTTTGCACCATATAAATGCAATGTATCATTATCAATATATACGTCCTGTTTTATGTGAGGTGCTTAGAGCCCACCTATGGGGAGTTTGCGCCTTGTAAGTACAATATCTCATTATTATCATCAAGTGCGCAAGTGTGCTGGTTCCGGGTTCAAAACTGACGTACCGTCGTGCTGAGCGGACAAGAGCTGTTTGTTGACGAAGATGAGGGAGATGGCCAGGAACCAGTGACACAGGATCACCAACACCACGCGGGGCTGTAGCACCTCGCTCAGAGTGCGGGCTGCCGCCATCTTGGCTGCGGGCTGATGGGAAGCCGCCGCTGGCTGCTAAGCACTCCTCGATCTCTGCTGCTGCTGTTTCTTTGGCCCGGGATCATGTCAGCGAGGGAAGCTGCTGACATGAACACACAATACAATGCAATGGAATGCTGTATAATGCAATAAATCCAATACAATACAACTTTATTCATCCTCCTGGAAATCCAACTATGCAGGAAGCTGTTGACAGGAACATACAATACAACACTATAAAGTACAATACAGTGAAATGCAATACATTAAATCCAATACAATTAATCCAATACAATACAATACAATCAGTCCAACACAATACAATACAATCAATCCAATACAATCAATACAACTTTATTCATCCGCCTGGAATTTCAACTGTGCATCCACAGGCTCACATAACACTCATATAACATGATCTCTCAAACTGCAGTCGAGTCTAACACACAGAAATAAACGTGACCAAGGTTAGACAAAGTGGTCAAAAAGTAAAATATATTATGCTAAATATACACCAGTAAGTAATGAAAAACAGCAGCTTGATTTATCATGTGATAAAATATATATGTATACAAATTATATAACTAATATGTTCTGAGTATACAGTATCAGAATTTAAAAAAAACAAAAAACAACAACACTGCCATAAATATATCATCATAATTTCTCAAAGCATGTGTGTGTGTAAGTGTGTGTGTGGACACGCGTGCGTATGCATGTGTGTGTCCATCTGTGAGAGAGAGCGACAGGTTTATACTGGAGTTTTTGTCGTTCTTTTCTTTCTTGGAAGCTCAAAGCCACCCCCCCAACCCCCAGCCCCAGCCCCACAGCCCCCTCCCCCACCCCAGACTTTTGCAGCTGTACGTGCAGTGAATTAATGTTCACACAGGAAGGCAGGGCAACTGTTTTAACCTTCCCTGGCTGAAGTCAGACACCCATACATCCCTGGGTGGAGAGAGAGGAAAACCAAAGTGCCTCCACACCAACCCAACCCCTCCCCTCACCACCCCACTCACCCCCCTCCACAGCCCCCAAAAGAACACAGCAACAAGCCAATGGAAACAGGGCCTTCAAACTCTCTGATCACCGGTGAACACTGGATCAAAAGTCCCTACCCACGCCTTCGCTGATTCTGCCACGACACCCCTGTGTTACGTCATGCAAGCTTGGGCACTGAGATATTCGCCACAGAGAAATCATCAACATCATTGTCACAAACTTCCTTATTGTTGTTGTATAAAAACAAAACACTGAGTGTGAGCCTTCGTCCGATTTCAGTATCTCTGTAATGATAAGTCATAGCAGAAGATGCAAGGGAGATAACAGATCTTCAACCTTCACCCTTAAATAGGTCAATGGGGTGAAGCCATTTCCCTCCCCCTGGCATGGAAGATGGAAGCATGCGCTGCAACCTGACAAATACATTCTACGTCCAAAACCAATCTTGCTTGTCAAGCGTTTGTATGGTAGTTGGTATACTCAGTGAATGCCACATGGAGGCAGTGGTGGGATCAACTCACTCAGTACGACCAGTCCTCTCTTCTCCTCCACACAGACCCCTCGGATGTCCAGTGGGTGTCTCAATGACCCAACCTTTTGCTTCCGTCGTCAGAACTGTGGTATTCTTTGTCAACATTCACCTCTTCAGTATAAGAGCCTTCCGCTTGCAATATTTTGATGATGGTAATTGGGGTGAAATGCTGTTAACGTCGTCTCTTTCGCCGTTCCTATGGAGAGAGTTAATATTAAACCATTCTGATGAACAATTACATCTGGCTTAAGACTAAGAAGGTACATGCAGATAGGCTTGTTTGTGTTTTGTTTGTGTTGTTTTTTTCTTTAACTGGAGCAGGAAAATACCTCCTCCACTCCCACACCCCAACCCTCCACTGCTTTAACCAGTGGAGCTTGTGTCCAAAGAACAGCAACTGATCTCATTCAGCCCTGCCACTGAAGGTTGAAGTGTGTGTGTGTGTGTGTGTGTGTGTGTAGGTGTGTGTGTGTGTGTGCATGTGTGTGTGTGTGTGTGTGTGTGTGTGTGTGTGTGTGTGTGTGTGTGTGTGTGTGTGTGTGTGTGTGTGCGTGCGTGCGTGCGCACATGTCATTTTTAGTAATCCATATCCTTTTTTTCTTGGATGTTTTCATTTGTTAACATTGTTGTGCAATACCCTATTGTCTTAACATGAGTATGTGTGTGGGGGGGTTAGTATATCGTCAGCTATTGGGAATTCTTATTTGACTAGTTTTAATCTCTAATGTTGCGCATGATTTTATGCCATGTTTACAATGAGCCTGTGATTGCACAACTTAATTTCCATGTGGATTAATAAAGTGTTTTTGATTTGATTTGATTTGATTTGATCATCATTCTCCGCCTAATATCAATATGGTATAACGTCAAAGGCTTACTGCACGGTAAGTGGTCAAAGAAATTATGATGGACTCTTGCAGCATATTGGACCCAGACAATGACAAAAAAAATTGACTCAAAATTCATCCAATAATTCTTGGGAAAGTGAAGGAGAAGAAATTCGCGACCGATCTGGACAAAGTGGCAGACATTTGAATCAAGGAGATAACCCACAACCTTCTAAACTGACAGAAGCTGACATTTCACTATCATTGTTTTCAATCTAAAGTTACAAGTCGACTGTTGAAACTTCAGCAACTTGTGTCAAAATCACATTTCACTCATCATGTAAAGTTTGGTAGCTTTTGGTTGAAGTGGTTGCTGTAAATAAGTGCCTAAAGTGAAGCACCCCTCCATGTTGATGCAACCAGGCCACAACGTGCCATGCTGGGAGGGGTAGCACAAGCAGAGGACCCTAACAGGCTGAAAGGGTTAAAACCTGTTAATTACAGTGTACAGCGCTGTATGCAAAAGTACAATCCCCCCCCCACACACCCCCCCCCCCCCACCCCCCAAAAAAATCAAACACACACACACCAAAAAGACATGATTCAGAATGGCCTTCTGTTTTCCCCCTTGCCGCCCCATAACAGAAATTTGAACCGTGCTTTTACAAAACTGCAGCCCTGCATTAGTGGTAGTGACTTGGACAGTGATAACAGGGTGCGGCTTATCCTGCTTTCTTATTTTCTCCTATTTGTGCATTATCCTTCTTCCTGCTCTACTGCTTTTCATGGTGCAGTGGTGTGGGTGTCGTCGCTAAAAAAAACCCCATAAAAACCCAGAGAACCCTTTGTGAAATTCACGAGCAAAAATAAATTGTATGCAGACACATGCATACATGAACACACACGCACATGCACATGCATGTGTGACCATAAATACACACATGGAATAAATACACACAGAGAGAAAAACATGCATTACACACACACACACATTCAGGAATCTCAGGGGAAATTAAAAAAAAGAAAAAGAAAGAAACCTGAACAGCACACACATATGCTGAAAAGACCAAATCAAACTGATAACCAACTGTTGATAATATACATATGCTCACCCCCCCCACCCCCCCACCCCCCTGCAAAAAAAAAAAAAAAAAGACCAAAAAAACCCCAACAAATTAATCTAGAGAAGCTGGTAGCTATATAAACACTGTCAGTGTGATGTCACAGCACAAAAACAATTGTGCATCACACCTGATCTTCTGGCTTCTCACATACCCTGGTCCGATTCTCAGACCCTTTTCTCTAAGTTTAATTTTCAGACTGTTATGTAATCCAATACCGATTAAGTATTGTCCCAACATCAAGTACATTTGTCTTGGTGACGTTACAATTAAACTTATCATCTTCCACTGCTGGTTAAAGGTGCTTTACTTTCATGAAATATGTCATCTACACTTACTGTCACTGACAGCACTGATCTTGTTTGCTTTAATATTTACTTTTTATGGTCACATTATCAGTTGTTTCTTTTGCTAAGTTGATGAAGACCATTTTTGCAGAAGTCCATAAATCAGTTTTCTTTCATTTGCACTTCTATTAATCCCAAATGCTCATCTTCTATTCCCTACTCCATCGATCCTGTTTCCCCCCCTTCCCCCCATCCCCCATCAACTCACCATGCAACTCCATCCACCCCCCCCCCTTCCCCCCGCCCCCCACCTTCTCCTGGACACAACCTGACACCACCCCTATCCAACCTCTCCTATCTTTTCTTTTTCTTTTCTGGTTTCAAAAGATGATGTTCACATGTGAACATTAATTCTCAAATTGGATCATGTGTACAATCAGCAGCATGTGTGACAGGGAGTGAGGGACGTTCAACGGTAAGTGCCCTGCGATTTATTTCGTCTTTTTTTTTTTTTTAAATAACACTTTTGTTTAATTATTACACTGCACAAAGAACAGAAGCATATACGATGAACAACAGAAAAATAATGAAAATGTGCATATTTGGTTTTGTATGTGCATATTTGGTTTTGTATTTCTTTATCACAATATTCTTGTATATATATATATGCATTTTGTTGTTGTTGTTGCTCTTCATCTGCTTGTTTCTTCTCTCTCTCTCTCTCCCCTATTTTTTTCTTTCTTTTCCCTTCTCTCTAATTTTTTTTAAAATTATTATTTTCATTGATGGCTTGATGTAAAAAAAGCAATTGTTGCTTATTCAATTTACCATCATGAAATAAAATCTTGACTTGACTTGACCTGGAGAATATCAACGTTGAAACTGCCATAGACAAGTATATTATTGTCTTTGTTACGGTTGATTTTCTAATCGTATAACTATAAGCGCGCGCGCGCACACACACACACACACACACACACACACAAACCAACCAAAAAACAACAATAACAACAACAACATACAAATTACTGATAGGTCACACGATGATACATTGAACAGGAGCAGTGTTAATCGTCAGAACACATATAAAAGCAACAGTGTTGGCAACAGGGCAAATTCACACATTTTCAAGGTAGAATCAAGTACTATAGGTACAACATTTCCTTTGGAAAACTTAGTACCAGGGCAGAAAAAAATCACCTTCAACAAGCTTTTGGTATGTATACCATCTTATGTAAAATTCAGATCGTTATAACTCCATTTATTCACTTTAGTTGAGATTCTCACTTTTAGGGTTTTTTTAAATTTTTATATGTTATGTTGTAATATTGAAAGACAGTGCTTTTCATATACTGCTTACATACTTTGCACCACAAAGTAATTTCTCATTGGAGATAATAATGTATTCTGTATTCTGTAACAGAATGCCTTCCTTCTTTCATACCTGCATGCCATGGATGTTCAACTCGGCTGCTGTTTGCGTACGCTGCATCGTTTTCCCAGGACTCCCAAGTGCACAGAGGACCTGTGACGCACACAAGTCTGTGATGCAATTATTCATGGATAACAATAATAATAATAATAACGGATACTTATATAGCACACTATCCAGAAATCTGCTCTAGGTGCTTTACAAAAACGCTTTTGTTAACATAAAACATCATATCTATGTTACATACACACACCAAAATGTGACTACACACACACACACACACACACACACACACACACACACACACACACACTGCATACATACATTTTAACATACATGTGTATCTAACAGCTACCCTAACACATACGCACACATAGGCAGGCACAAACTTACAAAAACACACACACACGCACACACAATACACATTCATATACATGCATGTAGTTATGTACACCATCATGGCCTGGCTTCGCTGACGAAGATCTAGGAAGGGCGTTGTCCACGTCTCATGCAGGCACGCTCATGGCTGACAAGGCCAATGCGGGAAAAGCAGAGTCGGCCGCAGCGGTTGCAAGGGAAAGTCTGGTCTGGGTTCGCGGCTGCAGCGTCGTGGTTCTTCCTCCTTCTGCGTTTGTCCTCAAGGCTGGCCCTGCGGTTGTTTTCGAAGGAGGAGACAGCTTGGTGGATGGTGCGTCGCCAGGTCTCTCGATCAGCGGCTACTGCGGACCACTGGCGATGGTCAATGTGACAGGCACCGAGAGCTTTCTTCAAGGAGTCTTTGTATCTCTTCTTGGGTGCTCCTCTGTCACGGTGGCCAGTGGACAGTTCGCCATACAGCGCGATCTTGGGCAGGCGGTGGTCCTCCATCCTGGACACGTGCCCTGCCCAACGTAGCTGGGTCTTTAGCAGCACTGCCTCGATGCTGATAGTCTTTGCCTGCTCCAGGACCTCGACATTTGTGATGTAGTCACTCCAGTGGATGCTGAGGATGGTGCGAAGGCAGCGCTGGTGGAAGCGATCAAGCAGTCGTATGTGGTGCCGGTAGGTGACCCAGGTTTCGGAACCATACAACAGGGTGGGCAGTACAACAGCTCTGTACACGCTGATCTTTGTGTCTTTCTTCAGGTGTTTGTTGTTCCACACTCTCTTGTACAGCCTGCCGAATGCGCTGTTTGCCTTTGCAAGTCTGTTGTCGATCTCCTTGTCAATCTTGGCGTCAGACGAGATGGTGCAGCCTAGGTAGCTGAACTGGTGGACCGACTTCAGCTCTGTCTCACCGATGTTGATGTGAGGAGCGTGGAATTCTTCCTGTGGGGCAGGCTGGTGGAGAACTTCCGTCTTTTTCAGACTGACTTCTAGGCCGAAGAGCTGCGCAGCCTCTGCGAAGCAGGACGTTATACGCTGCAGGGCCGCTTCTGTATGGGCGACGAGGGCAGCATCGTCGGCAAACAGAAGCTCTCTGATGAGTTGCTCCAGTGTCTTGGTGTGGGCCTGTAGCCGCCTCAGGTTGAATAGGCTGCCATCAGTGCGGTATCTGATGAAGATACCGTCGTCGTCGCCAAGATCTTCAGTGGCCTGTTGGAGCATCATGCTGAAGAAGATCGTGAAGAGGGTCGGCGCGAGGACACAACCTTGTTTCACTCCATTTCCAATTGGGAAGGGCTCCGAAAGGTCGTTGCTGTGTCTGACCTGTCCACGCTGTTCCTCATACATACATATGTATACACACATACTAACATAGTCAAGCACAGCTAACGCAAAGGAAGTGGACCTGCCACAATTGAACTTATTGCTGAGGGAAAAGGTGAGTTTTGAGACGAGATTTAAAAGATACGAGGGAATCAGAATGACGGAGGTTATCAGGGAGCTTGTTCCACGTCTTTGGCGACTGAAAAGAAAACGATCTGTGTCCATAGGTCTTACTTCTGACGTGAGGTATCCTGAGAAGTTGAGTATCAGAGGAAGAATGGAGCTGGCGAGACGGGGTATAGATATGGATGAGTTCAGAAAGATACTTGGGGCCAGATCCGTTGACTGCAGAAAAGGTCAGAGTGGATAGCTTATAGTCTATTCGATCAGAAACAGGCAACCAGTGGAGAGACTGAAGGAGAGGAGAAACATGGATGCAATGGCGAATCAAATCATGAACATTAGCATTCTTTCCCTCACTCACTGACACTGAATTATTACTACTTCTTTGTTTTCTTCCCCCAAAAAATTATATACTGATTTTTATTATCATTTTTAAAAATCTTTTTTTTTCATTTTTATTTTTATTACATATATATATCATATAATTTTTTTTTTCTCAAGGCCTGACTAAGTGCATTCGGTTCTGCTGATGGTAAGGCATCTGCTTAGCAGATGTGGTGTAGCGTATATGGATTTGCCCAAACGCAGTGAAGCCTCCTTGAGCTACTGATACTGATACTGACACTGAATTCAGTGCTTTGGGCTTCTGTGCTGTGCTGTGGAGGCAGAACACCTGTTATTATCTTTATCATTCTTATTGAAATTTTCATTCCTTATTAACTTATTGATTTTTCTGTTTTCATTTCATCTCAACTGTGACTCTCCTTCCTTTACTACAAAAATAAATCTAATATATATATGTGTGTATATATATATAATATATATATATATATATATATATATATATATATATATAATCATTTTCACACACACATAACACACACATACCACACACACAGCACAACACAACACACACACACACAGAGGGAGAGAGAGAGAGAGATATGTACATTTCACTATGAAAGAGAGAGAGGGAGGGAGGGAGGGAGGGAGAGGGAGGGAGGGAGAGAGAGGGAGAGAGAGAGAGAGATCTATACATCTTTCCTATGAGGAGAGTGTGTGAGAGAGAGAGGGAGAGACAGAGAAAGAGGGAGAGACAGAGAGAGATCTACACATCTGTACTATGGGAGAGAGACGAAAGACAGAGAGATGGTAAGACAGAGAGAGATGTACACATCTATACTATGAAGGAGAGAGATAGACAGAGAGAGATGTATACAGAGACAGAGATCTATACATTTATACTATAGTATATATATAATGCAAGGTAAAGCCTGCAACTGCTTGCACCATGACTAAACATATCAATGTCACAAATCCACCCAGAGCAGCTAGTGCAATATTCAACAACATTCACTAAATAACCAGTAAATGGCCAAATTATGTCGATTAAACTCATTTCTCTCGGTACTGGTCCATCTTCCCACATCAAGGCGAGTCAATATTGTTTTTCTCCAGGTGGTACACTGAATAAGCTACAACTGCTTTTGATTTTTCTTACTTTTCTTCATCACACCATCTATACAGAAAAGAAAATGTAGATCTGAAAAGAAGAACAGTACACACATTTTGTGTACAACAGTGGTGTTATAATGAAATATGCAGTTGCACACACACACACACACACACACACACATATATATATATATATCTTACATATGCATATGTATGACAGATGCTCACATACCTCACTCAGCCCATTGCACACACACACACACACACACACACACACACACACACATTCTCACATATAACACAGTACAATGTGCACACACGTCACAAATAATGAATGAAGAAGTTGATGTATGTTGGAACTAATGTGCATGTTGCAGATAGTTAATGAGCTGCTCTTTTTTTTTTCATGAACATGTTTTTAATCCCTAGTGAGCGGGGGATCATTCCATAAATTTCCAACAGAGTACAGGAAGCTAAGTTTGTAACAGCTGTTTCTTGGTCTAGGACAAGATCATCAGAAGTAATGAGGATATCAACTAAAATCTGTAACTTGTATAAGACAAGACTATCACAAGTAATTTGAGTCAAGATGATGAGTGAGGGTATTAACTGTTATACATGCAACATGGCAATATTATCAGAAGTAAACTTTGTGAGGGTTGGGGGTGGGGACATTAACCATAAATAATACAGGCAATAATTCTCAGACAAGGCTATCACAAGTAATCTGAATAATGTTTTCAAGTGTGGGAGCATTAATAAAAATACAGACAATAATCTATGACACAAGATTGTCATAAGTAATCTGTTTCAGGATCAAGATGGGATTTATTAACTGTAATACATGCAATGACTCATAAGACAAGACAATCACAAGAAATATCAGTAAAGCTCAAGAGTGGGATTATTCATAGACAATTATTTATAATACAAGATCATCACAAGTAATCTGAGAATCATGGATTGAGGTATTAAATGCAATACAGGCAATGATTCATAAGCCAAGACTATCACAAGTAATCTGAGTAAAGCTCAAGAGTGGGTGTATTAACAGGCCATGATTTATGATACAAGATCGTCAGAAGTAATCTGATCAAGGATAAGGATGTGGGTATTCACAAAAAAATAGTAATACAGTCAATAATTCATACAGCAAATCTTTTCATGGGTTATCCAAGTAAAAGATCAAGAGAGGGGGCATTAACTACACAATACAGGCAATAATCTATGATACAAGATTATCAGAAGAGATCAAGTTGGGGTGCAGGGTTGGGGCATCAAGTATGATACAGTCAATATCAGATGGGTGTGTGGCGTATATTGGTAGAGTGTAACAGATAGAGAACTGCAGGGTAAAGGAGGGGGATGTTAAAGGATCAGGGGGGCGGGTACCGGGTGGGGAGGGGAGGGGCAGTGGACTAAACATTACGGGTACCGGGTGGGGAGAGGAGGGGCGGTGGACTAAACATTACGGGTACCGGGTGGGGAGAGGAGGGGCGGTGGACTAAACATTACGGGTACCGGGTGGGGAGAGGAGGGGCGGTGGACTAAACATTACGGGTACCGGGTGGGGAGAGGAGGGGCGGTGGACTAAACATTACGATGGTGGAATTGTGGTAACTTCTCACTCATCCATTATGTAATTCACTATTTTCTTCTACAAATTAAGTGCCACTGTCTGCAATGAATGAGTCATTAACAACTGAATTTTTGTACACTTTAAAAGCAATATAATTTATATATCTCTGCTTTCCTTTGTTTTTTTCATCAGCTTTTTATTTTTATTTTTTTACAGATTATATAAAACATTTTTTTAATCTGTTGTTGTTTTCATTTACAGGCCTGTTTAAAAACAAATATTGCCATTTTAACTAAGTGTCAGTTGATTTCACTTCTGTTATTGAATTTCAATATGCAGTTATGTCATTCACATTAAATTCTGCATCCGGTATGATATGCCATCATACATGTGTGTGTGTGTGTGTGTGTGTGTGTGTGGTCACTGTTTACATGTATGTGAACATTTATGTATGTTTATATACATGTACATGTTTCTCTGTGCATGGTGAAGTGAAATGTGCTTGAATGAATCACCTCTCTCTCTCTCTCTCTCTCTATATATATATATATATATATGTATAGTGTGTATATGTGTGTGTATTTCCACTTAACTTGTAACAGTGTAACTGATCTTTCAAATAACAATTAAATTTGACAGTTGTGATGTTCATGTTATTCATGTTGATCTGTTCAATACTGTTTGCTAATAATAAACTGCATTTACAGTTCAAAACATTTGTAAGTTGCTTTCCCACCAATCAAGAACTGTCATAATCCAGTGGTTTGATTTTTAATGCTCAAGAGGCAGTTATTTTTCTGTTGTTGGTGGGTGGTTTTTTGTTTTTTTTAATGGGTGTTTCAGTTATTTATGAACAAATTAAAGTCTAAACTGTTCATGGGGACTTCACACTTGGGAGTACAGATGTGGGGTGTGGGGGTGGAGGGAGGGTAGGGAGGGCATGGGGCTAGGGTGCAGATTGGTGAAATTCACTGAGTCAGCTTCACAAATTGAAACAAATGCTGCACTCCTATTACAGTATCTGACATGATCTCGACTCCTCTGACCCAATCGTGAAAACGTTTCAACCTTCTGTTTTCCTCTAATAAGGTCATCAGGTCATCATAATCTTCACCTCAACGAAATCTAAACGTACTGTGAATCACTGACCGATTGACGTGTTATATGATAGCAAGTTCTTTGTTTCTTAATCTTATCAATCGTATTTCGGTGGAGTACGTCACTGGTAGTAGGCTGTACTAACGGGCAGAATCTTTTCAACAAAAATATAGGTGGTCGTGACAAAAATCGAACAGGATGAGAGGAGAATTACAACTATATTCTACAGGAACACACACACTCTCCCACACTCCATGCACACTTGCCGGAAACCGCATAATCATTAAATTAATTAATCATCAAACTACTAGAACCAACGTGGTAACCTTCGTTTCAGCGTGTTCAGAGGGGCGTTTCCTGTCCAACATGCTCTCAGGACATGACTTCGTCATTTACAGCCACTACATTTCCGCTTTGTGGGTCATGATTCATCACTCAGCTACGTTATGTCCGCCGCCCTAAAAATACAAATCGTTTTCTACAGAAAAAGATGATATCATGGTGGACAGTCGGGACTCCCCCTGTGAAAACCTATCAAAGCCTTCGTGGGCTCAAATACCGATCGGTCACGGACCAATCGCGGAGCATGTGACAAGTCCGTGTTGTTTTCTTGGGAACCGGAGGCGTGTTCAGCACAGTGAGTCACAAATGTGTAATCCTGGTGGTGCGGCTATGCTGCACGGAACAAAATTTTGAGTCAAGGGAGACCACTCTCTACCTCGCCAGATTCACCCACCCTCCCTGGTCACTCCCTCGCACATATCAGCCTCATTCATGAGTCACCGCGAAATGCTTTGCAACCCCGAACGCCGAATCGAAGTGCATGTCTGATCGATTTTTGTGCTGACCTCGACCTCTCACGCAAGGGTCTGGGTTTTGCAGGGATGAGGAAACCGTCATTGGAGACAGATTTCACGGTCGTGCACTTTTTACCGTTCAGAGGTAATAGGTCAACTACTCCTGTAGGCTTGAGCTGCAGGTCTACGTATGACTACTCTCCGGTTCATGAGTCGAGCCCGGCTTTTTTTTTTTTTTTCCTTTCTTTTATTTTTCTCCCGGCAAACGGGATCATGTGGGGGATATTTTCGAGTCACTCTTGCACGACACGTGCATGATTATGTTTATGTCTGGGCGGGAATGACGGGATTAAAAATTTAAAAAAAAGTGGCGGGGTGGGGGGAGGTGTGGAGTGTCGATATTGCAACCTCGCAATGCATATAGAGTCCCGGCATGCATCCGTTGTTGCACTTGGCGAAAGTTTGTTCCCGGCAGACAGATTCCGCACGTTTCAACGTAGGAATTTGACCTCGTTTACCGCGCTGATAAGTAAGTTTTACTCCTCCCTTCTCTCTGAGCAATGATGCTGCAAAACTTCGCTGTTGCACATCTTAAGCTCAGTGCGTCCCTCCCCCCTCCCCCCTGTCCCCCTCCCGCGATTGCAACATATAGGCTATGATTATATACATGCAAGATATATATATATATATATATATGAATACATATATGTGTGTGTGTGTGCAGACAATGATGATGAAACATGATCAGCTTGCACTTGCGCAAGTAACAATGCAAGCCAGGCAGCATATATATTATATATATATATATATATATATATATATACTATATAACAGAACAAAGTGATGCTTAATCAGTGATTACAGTTGTTACTATTCCATCGCAACAGACACGGACGGATATACAGCTAACAAAACGATGGAAGAAAAAAAAGAAGAAGAAGAATAAAATAAAGCACAGAACTGAAACATACTTTAAAAATCCGCCGTTCATATTCTTCTCATTTAACTTGAATATATGCATACAACAGCAGGACGATACATAATTATTTATATCTTTAAAAAAAAACAAAAGAAACCAAAAAAACTGACGGATAATTAGGCGGCTGTCACGTGTCTGTGCGTGCGTGCACTGCGCGCGTGCGCGGTCACGTGTGTGTGTCACGGTATCATGCAGCGCGGTCACTGCTGTGCCGGGGTTTGTCGGTCGCTTCACTGGGTTGGCCCGGTGCGTGTGGCTGAAGTTCAACTGGCTCGTGACTCAAATCTGGCTATACTGAATATCATGGATGAGAACCCGAGCTCCACATACTGTGCATTTCACTGTTCATCTTTCGAATGATAAACAAACTGGCTAAAATATTTTGGGTGGTCTCGATTCCGGATAGTACTGCTACTGCTACTCAGTGCTACTACTACTACTACTACACAAACACACCGGCACAACGTGACGTCACACACACACGCACACACACACACACACGCACACACACACACACATTGAGAGACTGACACACCGGCCGGCGACACAACTGCACACACATTGACGGCACTGCATACACTGATGATATCACATACATTTAAACATACATATGTACATATGTCACACACACACACACACACCCACTGGCACGCACACACACACACACACACACACAGGCACTGGCACACACTGACACACACACACACACACCGTGACACACACACTCCGGCGTAGGCGGTCGTGCGCACCGCCGGCGCACACTGACACGCATACGAACACATGCAAACACATCGTCAGTCATACACATGCATGCCGGCGCATCCAGTCAATTCAGTTTGTACACATACATAATTATGTATACACACATAGTCAAGCACACCACACTGATGCAAAGGAGTGCCACTTGGAAAATAATTGCCGCTGTGGGAAGAGGTGAGTTTGAAAACCAGATATGAAAGACTGATGTCAGGAGTCAGAATGTCGGAAGTTATGCGCAGAGACTGAGCCTGTTCCACTTATTTCAATGGCGAGTGGAAAGAAAATGATCTGTGTCCGGCTGAAAATGTCAGTCTTTCCGATGTGAGGTATCCTGAGAAGTCGAGTATCAGAGGAAGAACGGAGCTGGTGAGACGGACCGCTTTTGATATCAGTGGAGTTCACTGACCGAGAACGACTCATACTCTGGGCCCGGCAGACCCGCTGACTGCAGAAAAAGCCGGTCAGAGTGGATAGCTTCAAGTCTATTTGATCAGAAACAGGCAACCAGTGGAGAGACTGAAGGAGAGGATAAACTGACCAAAAAAAACCCCCAAAAACAAAAAAAAACTTGGTCAGTCAAATTTAGAAGCCGCTCTGCGAATGAGTCTGGCAGCGTACAGTTATTCTGAATTCGTTGAAGTCTGTCGTACAGATGTTTGGGAAGGTCGGCCAAAAGAAACGAATTGCAGTAATCCAATCTTGGGAGAACAAAAGTACATACAAGTGTTTTGGTTGCATCAGTAGCCATAGTGGCGGATATAACTGATTCCACGCAGTTCCAGAACTTAAGACAAATTTGCAGACATTCGAATGTGCTCAGTGCGGTCAGTTGGAAGGAAAGAGACTGGCCTAGGATTACACCAAGACTGCGCTGTGGTGGAACAGAAGGAGAAAGTGAAACGTGACAGGTATGCTACTAATCAGAACAGAGTCAGAAAAGGAAGGATGTTGACGAAACTCTTTTCAGTTGACAGGCTATTATAATTTCAGTCTTTGACACTGATCGCATTATGACTCAGCCGTGATGACATCCAACACTGGATCGAGCAGCATACAGCACGAAAAGAACGAGACCTAGTACGGACCCCTGTGGGACACCAATGGATCTCAAGGCAGATACAAGGATTGAGTATCTGCCATTTACACACACTTTATGTGTACAATCTGTCCCATACTAGTGCAGTCACGGTGTCACGAATACCAAAGGAAGTTTTAAGTTTTCCCAAGAGGATTGAGTGGTCGATGGTGTCAAAGGCTGCTGACAAGTCTAAAAGAGTGAGAACATATCTTATCATCATCAAACCTAGAAAGCAAATCATTGACCTTTCTAAGATAGGCTGTTTCGCAGCTATGACCACGTGTATATTTGACTGGTGAGCTTGGAATTAACAATATTGCTCCACTGAGATGAGTTAAGAGCTTAGACAATATACAACCTTTTCTATCAATTTTAATAAAAATGACATATTTGAGATAATTTTCGAACAATCATGAGCCAAAGATGGTTTCTTGATGATAGAGACTGAGGACGTACTACCAGTAAAAAGATCTTTTGTCCCCACTGAGTGAGTGTTTCAGTTCATCTTGTGACACTTATTCCTCCGTCTCTTTCTTAAACTGAGTCTGATCAGTGTAAACAATATCAATAGACCAGACTCCCATGTCAGTTTTGCCGCAGCGAGCAATAGGTTCCCCCAACTGAGCTGAAAGGGACTATAGGGCTCGGCTGATGGTTCTTCCCTACCTCACGCCCCCTCACATGACAGCCTGTCAGTGAAGCGAGAGCAGGAGTGGTCAGGCAACAACAACAACAAACCCTCTCTAACTGCCAGCCTGCATTTTAAGTGGGATCTCAGGGATTTTTCGCCGGCGCGGCTTTGCGGACCTGTATTTGATTCAGTTCCAGCTCAAAGCCCATGCAGGCATTGTTCATGGCGTGTGGCGCCGTGGCAACTGAGTGCACCTGTACGTGCCAGTGAGTCACTGCAGTAACTCAGTGATTTCAAGTCACTGTACAGAGATATATGCAGACCCACAGCCGCCGGGGCTGAGAATGAAGATTAACTCAGTGACGCCCGCCGCGCTCGGCGGCCGGGACCGCGGCACTGAACGCGCACTTCAGAGCCCCCCCCCCCCCCCACCCCCAATATATATATATATATATATAGAGAGAGAGAGAGAGAGAGAGAGAGAGAGAGAGAGAGAGAGAGAGAGAGAGAGAGAGATTATAAGACACACACACACACACATATATACATATATATATATATATTAGAAAGAGAGAGACTCTCTCTCGGCTGTGTGTGTGTGTGTGTGTGTGTGCCAGGTGAGCCTGAGAGAGAGAGAGAGAGAGAGAGAGAGAGAGGAAGAGCCTGAGAGAGAGAGAGCCTGAGAGTGAGAGTTCCACAGTTCCAAGGAAAAAGAAAAGATCCGACAGAGACTCTAGTAAAAACTGAAAACACACAGACGAAATAATGCATAAGACAGAAGATTTAAAACACATGAACAGTCGGCACTTTAGTTTGTCAGCAGGTGCAAGAGAGTCGAAATATAAATTCACAAAATTTATCAGTCCTCAGTGGAATGACTGACTTCTGAGACTGAGGATGAGGAACTGAACTTGATCGCCATCATGTACGGTCTTTCTCAGCTCCAGTCAGCCGCTGAATTTACGGGTTGAATAACAGTCTTCAATTCAGTATTCACGGTTGAAACTCACGGCGAGTTAGTTTAGTAGACTGACATAACTGCATGGTATCCCTGACGAGTCAGTTCCGGCGCAGGGCGATTCTACAAACTATAATAATTATAGACTCCGACGGAGAGGCTGAATCACCGGCCACTGACACCGTGACCAGGGGTGTAAACCATCAGACAGAATAGTTATCTTTAACGTCAAAATTAAGCCGATGACACTGAACAATCTATAAAATATATGAATCATCAAATACTACAAAATCATGATATTCGGCGGCAATAAATCACTGAGACTGACATCATGATGCAATTAAAACCCGGCGGCTGAGTAGTATGCGAAAGCCCACCATGTGTTTTACCTATTCAGTTAGATCTACTTGTCAGCGGCTTTATCTGACTCTCCAAAATCGCATCAGTCATTCTCATAATACTTTACTTCGATTCAAAGCTAAATAATTTAAGAGGTAAATGCCTCAGTGCAACACATGGTGACTGAGTGGATACTGTACACAATAGCCGGCTGGCATTGGTTGTATTCAGTTCTTCTCGTTTTAAACCGCAGTTTTGAACAAATTAAAAAAATAAGGAAAAAAAAATCAGCTGCCATGGATTCAAAGCCCCATGCATGTTTCTTTCTTTTTTTTTAATTCTTTTTTTTAATTTTTAGATTGATGTAAATGTATTCTTTATCTATTTCATAGTTTGTCAGTTATTTAGTTATTTTTATACTAAAATAAATATAAGTTTTTTAAAAACATGATATTATTTTCACTGATGGTTTCTTTAAATGATGCGCATATTTCGTCGGTTTTTATAACTATTTACCGCCGGCCGGGTATGAGTTACTCTCAGGCTGACTTCAGCCTCAGCCAGGTAGATGAAAATTTTTCAATGGCTGTAACCCGGAAGTGAATGTTTACGACTGGTATTGAAAAACAACTGAACTGCAAACAAACACTCAGTGCAAACGAAACATTTGAAAGACTTTGCTGTGTTTAGCTGACTTGATAAAAATCACATGATGAAATCGGCGCAGTCAAATAAAGCTGTCTGTAAATAATCATGAGAAATGTCGGAACCAAAATGGTGACCTGCTGATTGTAAAACAAATAATGCCCCCACGGTACGTGCGTACTACTGATAGCTCAGTGGTTTTTTGTCTCTTTTTCTAAAAAAACAAAACAACAACAGCGAACAAATAAAAACCCCTGACCCCATCTTCGGACGCCCAGTCCCGCACCCATTCCCCACCCACACCCGGGAATTGTGCCGTGTTCAAGACGTGTACGTGTGCTGAAAATGATGAATGGGTACACGCGGTTTCCAGAAACCTCAGTTGTTGCATCTGAATAGACAAACCAATACAAACCAATGAGAACGAAATTGTCCAGCCGGTTATTATCTCTACTCTGATAGGCTTTTGTCTGAGTTTGATTTTATTTGGGAAGATCTTCACTGTATCATTTTATTTTTATTTTTAATTTGTTAAACATGTATCGATTCTGAACATTCTTCTGAAAACCTTAGTTGGAGCAAAATGTTCATAAAAAGAATTAACTATTTTGTCATAATTTATCGTTTGCCCTTCCGAGACATCCTTATTTTCAAAGCTTTGTATGTAATCAGCCTGGAGAGATATAAAAACAGATCGAGCGCTGTGCCGCGCATCTAATTTGTCGTGCTACTCATGCAGTATATCAATATCGAGCTATTTAATAAAAAATAAAAAAAAAGAAAAGAAAAGAAAAAGAAAGAAAACAAACAACAAAAAAACCCTCCAGCACACGCCTCTCTTTACACACACACAAACACACACACACATACACACACACATATATATATATTCCATATTCCCTCTTTATTTTCAAACTGGTTCAAGACAAAATGTGTCTAGAATGAAGCACAGAACCATGAACAAAATATTCGAGTCTGGGCCAACAGTCGTGTACAGGCGCAAACAGTTTGACCTCGGGTTTGACCCCAGTTGGAGCAAAATTTTGGACCCTGCAGCACAACAGCAGTCAGGCTTTCACCGTCATATATTCCATTGACGTGAGGAACGGTGACCAACCAAGTCCATCGAACTGCAATCGTTGAGACACTGCTGATATCGGCCTGTTAACGGGAGTATTCTACAGCCATGGCAGCAGACAAGCTAATCGACAAACTGAAAACATTCGACGATTTTGTTACCTTCGCCAAGCTTGCCGAACAAGCGGAGAGGTATGATGATATGGCCAAAGCCATGGCAAAACTGACTGAAACCGAAAAGAAACTGTCACCGGAGTGTCGGAACCTGTTCTCAGTGGCATACAAGAATGTTGTTGGAGCTCGGCGTTCTTCTTGGCGTGTGATCCACATGATCGAGAATAAAGCTGAAACTGAAGCCCGCAAAAAGCTGTCGGTAGAAATGCGTGAGCGCGTCGAAAAAGAACTGAATACGACATGTGTTGAAGTGCTCAACAAGCTGGAGATCTTACTCGGTGGACAGTGTGCTGCTGAAGAGGAAGTTTTCTATTTGAAGATGAAGGGTGACTATTGCAGGTACATGGCAGAGTACCAGACAAGTAATGAGGATCCGAGGAATGAAGCCAAAGATGCTTACGAAAAAGCCATGACGGTTGCTAAGGAATCGAAAGACAAGGATGGGGTGGCACTTATGTCACCAACACACCCCAACCGCCTTGGACTCGCCCTCAACTACTCCGTTTTCTACTACGAGATTCTCAATGATCCAGATAAGGCGTGCAATCTTGCCAAGCAGGCATTTGATGACGCTATTAGTGAGCTTGACCACCTGAAACCGGAGGAATGCAAAGACAGTACCCTGATCATGCAGCTTCTTCGAGACAACCTGACCCTGTGGACGTCGGACACGAGTGCGGAGAACGGTGGCGACGCGCAGGACTGAACATTGTGCTCATTAGACTTTTACCCCTTTCTAAATGTGACTGTTTGCTGAAAAAATATTGAACAAAAAGAATCTTCACACTCCATAGTGTGACTTCCAAGGACCCCCTATTTCTGAGTGGACTGCATTGCTCCTGAAGTTGCATATATATACAGCACACTGTTTTTAGGGTGTTCCTGAACTTCATGAAGTGAGAGTGAGTCAGACTGTGAATGTGACAATGATATTTGACATATCTGTGCCCAGTTTTTGTTTTTTTCTGTTTTTTTTTTTTCAGTCCAAGAAACATTGCACAGGACTTTAATTTAATTGCATTATTTTACCATTTTGTTAACACTGCATTTCAGCTGTCAGTACTTGGATTAGGCCCAGGCTTGAGAGTCTTTAGATAGTTTGTGTTCTGAGTTATTTCTCAGATCATAAGATGTTGCAGATCCTTTTCACTTACAGTTGATTTGTCTTGGATGTGGCCTTCTCAGGAGTGACTGTGTGATGCATCGATACCTGTTGCTGCTGTGAAGTAATCAGCTGATTAGCATTAATTGTGCAGAGATGTGAAATGACAGCCAAATACTAGTATGCTATTGTGAATGTATCATAGACCTATTTATTCTAAGGAAAAGGTTTAGCTAGAATTTATTTTGACATAAACGTAAAATGTGCGGGTGAAGGTCGCACTTCTCAAGATAGAGGCCTGTACATGTGTACAGTTTCACAAATGATTTAGCAGTTTTAAGCTATGTTGATATTTTAATTGAAAAGGTTAATGGGCCAAGCATTTTATCCCAAGGACTTGCCCAACAAAATTAGCACATCCTGATATTCATGTTACAAGTGTGCAGCAACACAATGCTGTTAGCAAGAGCCCCCAAACTAGGCATTGTGCCAATACTGCCATCATGGTTACTCAGCATTTATTGTTCTTTTAGATAGCACGTCTGTTCATTTCAGTATAAAATTGTACCACATGAAACATGATAGTGAACAATGGGTATGCTTGGTGGAGATGGGTCAAAGTGTTCTGAATAGAGGACTAGTAATATGTAGCTGACTAGTTGGTGTGGTTAGATCAAAATGTCAAGTAGAGGGGTATTAACACTAAGTGTGGTTCCTATGGTGTGTATACTTGCATGATAATGTGTAACGATCTAGGTAGTGATTAAAACCATAATTTTGCCCAAAGGAGATTGTGGCAGTTTCGATGCTTTGACTCACTGTAGGTAGGCCAGTTTGAAAACTTCACACAGTGAATATATATGAAACTGTTAAATTAAAATCTTTCTCGAATCCCATGGTGTGTGTGTGTGCGTGTGTGTGCGTGCGTGCGGTGTTCAGTTTCAGTCTGTTTAAAATCTGTGCAAACTATTTTGATAGACTAACGCCATGGACAGTCCGCTTTGTTTTCTCATAAAACTGAAGGACCAGAAATTCTGCTGCTCTGGTCCTTCAATATAAAATTAAGGAGTTTCAGTTCTGTGCTTACTGATATTCATATGGTCTGCTTGAGTTGGAAGATTTTGCTGTTGAAGACAAGGGCCTAGGCAATGGGAATGAAGATTGTGTGATGTGTTCAGTCTTGTGGCCATTTTTAAATCCCCCCACCCCCTCCCCTTTTCTTTTTGTATCTGATGAATTACCAACTGTCCATAGGCAAATTGATGTTAGCAGAGGGTGAAACTGAAAGATAAAACTGTAAATGAAGCATTGGATTTGGAAACTTTGGCTTAAGGATTTTTAAATCATCGACACAGTTGAAAGGAGGTGTGTGGCACCAGAAGACCCCCCTGACCCCCCTCACACACGCACACTCCCCCTCTCCCCCCAAAAAACCCAAAACAGCTACCTTTGTCATTCCGTTGAAAAGACACTGGAATATTGTACATTTGATAAGCACTCTGGGGTGTGAGTAAAATGATAAAGAGGTTGTATAGTATAAATTGTGGTGCCATAGCTTGCACAGTGTTTACATAGTTGAAAAATTCAAGGCTTCCTCTGACAAATCTCGGATGGATGACATTTCCCCGTCTCGTGCTCGCAGAAGGTGTAATGCGTCCAGAATGTATTGATCAGCGTACATGAATTGTGAGAGGGGATAGGGGAGGGTTGGAGAAAATGCTTGTGATGGCTCTTTGACTTAACGCTCAGAGAGGCTTCATGCTGAATGCTTGAAGTGAAGGTAGTGAAACCCATGCAGTTGACCTCAGACAGTTGACCCTAGTCACTTCAGTGTGTGTGTGTGTGTCACTGTGTTCCAGGAAGTCATTCAGAATTGTTGCTGCTTGTATTGACCCACAATGTGTGCTAGCACAAGTTTTGTAAGTTGATTTTATGCAGCTGCACATATGTAGTACGTTTAATTCAAGCTGGAGGAGAGCTTTGTTGTGTTGTTTTCATCTTCATTATGGTGATGAACTCTGAACATTACAAGGTGACGAATCCAACGTGAGAGGCCACAGCTTTGGAAGGAGACCAGTGCATGGGTTGTCGTAGTATACCCTAATAATGGTGGTTGTGCTGGCATTGTTCACAGTGTTTAATATATGGTAATCCATGATAATGATTTATAACATCTGCCATATGCCCTTAATCATGGAGAATTAAGTTTTGAAGCACAGAAAATAGTTTCCTTGTAAAAAAAAAAAAAAAAAAAATCCACCCCATTTTTCAGGCTACAACAAATATTTAAACTTTTGTTTTAAAGTACATGTGGTTTCAGTGTTAATTCTTTGACTGGAGGTCACTTCCTTTCAAACTTTTTGTTTTGGGTTTAAAAGCTTATCAGATGCTGTTCATTCAGCTACATCACTGTGTGTATGCTGTTGACACTTGCTGTAAAAGGTTAACTGCTGCTTCCAAAGAGAATTTCAAGGTTTCCTAGTTTAGACAGCATTTGAGAGAGTGCACGTGTGCTGTGGAGGGTAGGAGTGGGTTTGGTCAATCAGAATGGGACTTTCTTCAGGAACTGTACAGGAGCAGCTGTTGCTTCATTGAGACCTGTATAAAATTTATGGCACTGTCAGCTTGCTGTTTTTCTGTAATCCATGGACTTTAAAAGCAAAAAAAATTTTTCTTTTTTAATTGTAAACTTTTCTATGAATGGTTGCTTTTCTATATATAAATTTATAATAATGTGTATGCAACATTATAATTGAACTGCTTAGCTTTGTCTGCCTAATGTTAAAGTTTCCTCCATTCCTCTGCTGTCTCTTGTACTCAGATAGATGCACCATTTTAAAAGAACAGTGACTCGCATGGAGAAGATAGTTTCCAGACCGATTTTAGTGCAGTATATTAGTCTTCTAGTCTATGTGTGTCTAGACACGCGTTCTCATCGTCAAGCGTTTCTATCTCATTCCCTGCCCAGTCTGTCCCCAAGTAAAGGCTGTGTGTGTTTTCATCCAGTGTGTAGAAAACATACTGTTTATGTGTTTATCATGTGTTGGTAAATTGAAATGTGATGTAATGTTGCATCCATCATATTGTACAGTAAGCTGTGTGACCTTGGACAAAAAACTGCAACAAAACCCCAATGAAGTATTGGTTAGGAAGCAGAACTTATTTTCTGGCCTGGCACTGGTAGTTAGGAATATGGTGTTCAGTTACTGATTATGGAGAAAGATGGAAATGCAGAACACCAAACTTAATTGGGATAGGAGGCGTTTCCTTTTTTTTTTTTTTTTTTTTTTTTTAAATACTTTTTATCTGTTACATTTTACAGTGGGTTTTGAAAAGACTGGAAAGCATGGCATTAGAGTTAAATGGTAGGTGATTAAAATAGTTTTCATCAGAATCACATTGATACAGTGCAAGTAGAAAAGAGGAGATAGAAGTTAGTAATTTTTGTTGTTATTTTTCATTGCTAGATAACATTCAGTTTTTGTTGGGGCTTTACGTGAACATCTAAAGAGTAAAGTCAGACTTGTTTTAATGCTGATCATAATTTATCATCACACTGTTTTGCGCTGTACAAGATATATATTAAAAAAAATATTTTTTAAGCCATGGAGAAAACGTTTCAACTTATTCAGGTTGTTAAGAGTTTTCTCATTGCCACACATTTCTTCCACCCAGTGTCATGATTGTGCAAAAGTAACAGTTGATAAGCCTCCATGGGTTGGTGTCTGACAGGCTGGGGAAAACCAGTTTGCCCAGGTGCTTTCCAGCAGTGCACAGATATGTAATGTCAAGGCACGAATGTGAATGGAAAGAAAGGGTGCATTGTTTTCAGGATGTGAATGTGAAAAATGGGGCGGTTTTCCTTGGAAATGAGTTTAAGGAATATGAACATAGGGGGGAAAAAATCATTGGCTTGATTTGTGTGTGCACTGCTTTTTTTTTCTTTGTTTTTTTTTCTTTCTTTTTTTTGTGCCACCCCCAACTACCCCTTTTCCTCTTCGTATTGGTGCCGTACAGTACTGGAGTCATTGGACAGTGTCTGTCGACTTGAAACATTTGTACAAGTTAAATGTCCAGTGTAAAATGCTTGATAGAATTTTATCAAAATGACATGCATCTTTTTTTTCTTTTTTTTTTTGCTTTTGTGGCCATTCGCTCTCTTGCCCTTTTTTCCACACCACCAAAGGACCCCATAGCCCCCACCCCTCCCTGAAACTTGCACCCTCTATCTTGGACACATGTTTGAATTCCACCTGCTGTGTTTGGCCAATTTACGATTTTGATCGTTCCAGTGCTGATTCTGTGTAGTGTGAAGTAATGGGATGTTTTGATTAATGCTAGTTTACAAACTTGTTAACTGAACCCCCTTTTTTTTTCTTTTTTTTCCCCTCCTCAAGAGTTCAAACAAAATTTCTCGAACAGCTTCAAGTTGAATAAAAATGTTTTCTGGCATGTCAGAACTTGTGTGTGCGTTTGACACTTGTGAGGAGAGCAAGGTTTGTGAGAGGTCTGAGGAGAATGAGAAAAAACCAATCCTTTTCTAGTTACTTCATGGTGACTTGACCATTATTTGATTTGAGTCTTGTTTATTGTATTGTACTACAACATTATCTTGTCACAACACATATTTCCCTGTGTCAAATTAGGGCTGCTCTCCCTTGGGAGAGTGCATTGCCACTGTGTTATGATGCCATTAAATTTTTTTTTTTTTTTTTAATTGAAAGTCAGCTAGTTTAGTTTTACTATCAAAGCAGAATTTTGTCATGGGCAACCATTTTGTTGCCATGGGTTCTTTTATGTACATTGAATGTATGCTGGCCTGGGAAACTTGATTTATCGATTATAAGATAAAAGCACAGTATACTGCAATTATTGCATGAATGACCCTGTCAAAACAACGAGAAGTTAAGCTCTTGGTTATGATATTCACAAAGCTTTTTTTTTTTTTTTTCAACGGGATAATGGTCAGTCCTAGTACTGTCATGTGAGGTCATCTGGGCTTTGAAATGATAAACTGACACAGTAATTTTCTAAATACTGGACCTTCGGCTTGTTGGAAAATCACAGTATTTGAAGTATTTGACCTGTGTTCAAGAAGTCAAACTGCATGTTTTTTGTAGGTTTTTTTGGTCCTTGACATACTGTTCCATGTGAATTTTGGACTGTTCACTTCAATGTAATTATGTAACATTACAGGGCATTTTATACACATTGCAGCCCCTCTCCCTCCCTCCCTCTCTCCTTTTTTGTGGTCTTTTTTCTGTCTGTAAATGTATTTTTCTATCCAAGTAGATTTTTCTACAAAATTTAGCCAGGGACAACTGTCTTGTTGCCGTGGGTTCTTCTATGTGCGCTGAATGTATGCTACAGGTAGGACCTTGGTTTGTTGTCTCATCTGAATGACTAGCATCCAGACCACCACCCAAGGGTTAGTGGAGGGGGAGAAAATTCTGGTGAATGTTGGGGTTTGATCCCATGGTGAACGTGTTGCCACTAAGCCACCTGATTATCTTCTTGCACATCTGCATATGGTGATAACAAGCCTGGTTGTTGGTGAAACTCGTGAGCACCTCACAAGGGCTAATCAAGATGACCAGCTGCCAACAGTGTTGTGGCAACCATAATGCATCACACTCACAGATGAAAATGTCAGAGTGAAATTATTCACTCACTCCTGAAACATGAAAGAGAAAATAGGCATCTCCTGAAGTTAAGAAGTTGCCAAGGTGAACATAAAACATTGTAGACTGATGAAGCTAGGACGCTAACTGAAGAAAATGTTCCACCCTTCTTCAAACTCCAGGGTATCTCCTGGCAAATTATGTTACAGAAATTTTCATCTGCTACTAATCACCATCTTTTTTTTTTTTCCTTTGCCAGTTATCTCAAACCATGGAGTGAAAGCGAACATATCTTCCCTAACATCTGTATTGAGTTCGTAAGTCAACTTGCAGGAAAAAAAAAAAGAAGAAAAAAAAGTGTACTCCACATAAATTGGCAAAATAATGGAACTTCTGTTTAAATGTTAACTTGAACCTTCACCTCTTACTGTCACTCTGTCAAGTGTCCAAGCTTTCAGACATTACAAAAACCAACTACAAAAGCCCCCAATACTTTAAAAAAAATGTAATATATTCAGAGATGCCAACCCCTGTCAAACGTTTGTAGGAACAATCAGGAAAGTTTGGAAGTAACAATCCGAGTTTGGTAGGAACACTCGGAACTCCAAGCAACATCAGCAAATGGGTACAAACACTGTATGACTGAGACGCAACTTGATTTAGCTATGTTCTCTCTTGTTGGGGCTAATGATTAAGCCGACTGGTCTATGCTGTTTCAATGTAAACACGCATGCAGTTAGCTGAGCAGCATCACCTGAGACCAAGGTTAGTAGTGACTGCCCTGGCCTGGTGATCGGTAAGTCTAGAGCATCTGGGTAATGTTACAACAGGAAAGCATGTGACCATGCTATGTAGTCGAAAATGGACTCGTCCGAACAATTTTGATGTTGGCATAATGTGGGGAAAAAACTGCAATCAAGTGTAACAAAATACGGCGGAATTGTAACAGTTGGCATCTTTGTATATGCAAACAAAAACATGAATACAAATCTCTCCAATACACATGAGTTATTAAAAAATAAAAAATAAACCATGGTAATTTGATCAAAGTTCAAACAATCCGCTCCAAAGTTCAAATGAAATGCCACCACAGGGTCGTGCACTCCTTTTTTCTAAATGTCTAATGTTCACTTTTTGTGGGAAGCTGACATATGGCAGATGAGCTATTGCTCTATTTCATCTTCTGTTTGTTTGTTTTTGTTGTTTTGTTGTATCTTAATGATGTCATACTTGATTAAAAAAAAAAAAAACTGACAAAATTAATACACACAAGTTGCAGACTGGTCGGTGTATTACATGATTAAACCATTCTGAGTATCTTTTCACTTTCAACCCTTTCAGGGTTAGTTTGAACTGTTTGAAAGACTTGAAAAACTAGAGAGTTTATAACAAATGATATTAATGTTATTATTAGTTTTAAAACTTTTAAATTTTCTGTTATTACTATCATTATTTATTTTATCATATTTTTAGCTACAGTCTCTGCCTGATTGAGAGGAGTATAATCTTATTTCCTGGTAACATTCCATTGAAATAAACATGTTTCGTCTGTTTATTTCTTTTTGCATGTTACCGAGTTTTAATCTCTTCCACAGTCTTAAATCTAGGTAAACTGTAATGTGAGATTTTGTTGGCTCCAATACTCCGTCCCAAACCAAGAGTGCTGCTCGGGGCTGGAATGGAATCACAGGGAAGCATTCTGTCCAAGCACTTGTCTTATTCATCATGAAATGATACACAGAGTCCTCACACAAGATACAAGAATACTTTATTATCACTAAAAGAGAAACGGTCGACACATTCGCTGACAATTAGGCAATATATGCATTCGCTCCACAGAACAACATTATGTTTGACCATGTTTCTACATTCCAAAAGAACACTTGTTCATATTAAATGTATGCTTTAACACAAATTAATTCATATAATCCATGTTATGCAATGCCCAGTGACCTAGCCTGTATAGTTAGCCAATTAAAAACAAACATGTGTAATCTCAAACAAAAACGTACCTCAAAGTCAAAAGTATATAATCAGTGATTCCCCCATCATAAGGCATTTGTCAAAAAATAGGACAAACTTGATTAAAAAGAAAAGAAAAAAAAAGTAAAAGAAAAAAAGGTTAACAAGAACAAACACAAACACTCAGATTTAAATGATACAAATCATACACGTAAAAGTCCACTCGTGTACGTATGAGTGAACGTGGGAGTTGCAGCCTACGAGCGAAGAAAAAGAAGGATGAGACGATAAACCCCAAGTCCTGTGTGCAGTATGGATGAAGTGCAGTTTGGAACCCAGTGACAAAAAAGGTTTGACAAACTGGCAAACTTCTGCAGATAAATCTGCTTTCATTGTAAAAAACAAACTTCAATCAAAATTGATTAAAAAAAAAAAATAAAAAAAAAGATAAGAAAGGGAGGCATTGCATTGTGGTGACACAAACTCTATCAGGAAATCTGGTGACACAAACTCAAACCTGGTGACACAAACTCTATCAGGAAATCTGGTGACACAAACTCTATCAGGAAATCTGGTGACACAATCTCTATCAGGAAATCTGGTGACACAAACAAACTCTATCAGGAAATCTGGTGACACAAACTCAAATCTGGTGACACAAACTCTATCAGGAAATCTGGTGACACAAACTCTATCAGGAAATCTGCTGTGATAAAAAAAAGTAATATAACACATTTCCATCTACATTTAATATCTGTTCAAATTGGTGGACTGACAAGGAACTCTGGAAAAAGACTCAAATCTGGCAGTACCCCTCTGATCTACATGGACAAGGGGAAGTAATACAAGTATATCAGATATGCTTGGGAGGAAACGGGTTCAACATTGGCCCGGTTGTGCTCTGCACATTACTTCCAGTTCCTACAATGTAAACTACTGGTTTTTATCTTCTTCTTTTTTTTCCAAAGGTTAAAAGTCTCAACAACAACAACCAGTAATAATAATATCAATGATAACAACAACAATAATGACAAGTAAATAAGTTCTCATTAACAGTCTCAGTCACACAGATCACAATCTTCAACTACCCCACCCCAGCCTAACTCTTTTGCAAAGAACTGTTTCTGATGAACCTGTCAACAGTTACCTCTTGATGATACTTGTTTCAACATCATCCATTGATGGATCATTGAAACAGAGACATTCTCCCTATATCTAATATCACAGTGAAAAGACAAACTAAAGAACGAACGAACAACTCTCCCTTTATCGTCTCTGCAGAAGATGTTGATCTTGTAGAGGTAAGCTATAAACAGGAAGTGTCCAGTCCACAGCCTGAAGATGATGAGGCGCAACAGGCCGAGCGGTCAAAGTCTTGGACTTTCAACCTGAGGGTCCTGGGTTCGAATCCTGAATCCTGGTCACAGCTCCTGCCTGGTGGGTTAAGGGTTGACATTTCCCCCCCCCCAGTCAAAAGATTTTGCAGACCTGCCCAGTGCCTGAATCCCCTTTAGTGAACATACAGGCAGAAAAACCCTGTCATCCACTCGTGGGTAATGGAAACAAGACACTCTGAAAGCTTCTCTGAAGGCCTTCAACATCAGCCACGACACATGGGAGCTGAATGCAATGGACAGACCAAAGTGGCGTTCAGCTGTCCACAAAGGCGCCAAATCCTGTGAGGCCAACAGAATTGCTGCAGCAGAGCAACGCAGACAGGCTAGGAAAAGCAGTGCCAGCAAGTCCCCGACAGCCACCACCATCCCGTCCACACTGCGTCAGAACCTTCCGATCGCGGATTGGCCTGACCAGTCATCTGCGTACCCACAGAGCCCAACCCACCCACCCCCAGGATGACTAGATGGCCCTCGTCGATCCCGACGGACGAACCACACACATGGAAACAAGAACATATACCCAGAATGCGCACCCTTTAAAAATTAAGTACAGCTGCCCACATCCACATGGTGAGATAAAAACAGCCATGAAAGAATGACACAGGAAACAGACGATGAGCACCTTCCTAAAGACAGCTGTCAGTGGGCCCTATCCAGGTAGGCAGCCTGATGTGCAAGTGACTCCATGCTTGTGAAGTACCTGGACCTTGGCCTCTGACCGAGGACAGGCCCAATAAGTATCAATATCAATCAATACATAGTATCAATATCAATCAATACATATCAGTATCAATCAATACATTGTATCAATAACAATCAATCAATAAAAGCCCACTCGTACATGTACACAAGTGTGGGAGCAGCAGCCCACAAATGCTGAAGATCACTGAACAAAATATCTGGTCTACATCTCACACAATGCATCACTCTTTCATAGACAACTCATCGAAATACCACAATGCCCTGAACGCCTTACACAGGGCATCGCTATCTCTCACAGATCACTCATCAAAATACTCCTGACGCTGTGTACGCCTTATACAGGGCATCCCTATCTCTCACAGACCTCTGATCAAAGTAACCTGAAATCTACGCCTTATACAGGGCATCACTGTCTCTCACAAATCACTCGTCAAAATACCCCGACGCCTTGTACGCCTTGTACAGGGCATCGCTATCTCTCACAGTGTACACCAGCGTCTTCTTCGAGTAGAACTCCCCGTCCAGCTCCAGGTTATCGATGACGTCCTCCAAGACGTGAGCTCGCAGGCAGTCCGACCCCGGGGCCTCAAACTGCAGGTGAGTGAAGTGAACGTGCAGGTGGGTGTAGGATGGCTGGTAGTGCAGGTAGATGCGCAGTTGGTGGGACGGAATGCTGAACTGGTCCAGTATGGCTTTCTGTGAAGAGTAATAAATACAGAAATATCAATAATAACTGGTCCAGTATGGCTTTCTGTGAAAGTGTAATAAATACAGAAATATCAATAAATACTGGTCCAGTATGGCTTTCTGTGAAAGAGTAATAAATACAGAAATATCAGTAATAACTGGTCCAGTATGGCTTTCTGTGAAAGAGTAATAAATACAGAAATATCAGTAATAACTGGTCCAGTATGGCTTTCTGTGAAAGAGTAATAAATACAGAAATATCAGTAATAACTGGTCTGGTATGGCTTTCTGTGAAAGAGTAATAAATACAGAAATATCAGTAATAACTGGTCCAGTATGGCTTTTTGTGAAAGAGTAATAAATACAGAAATATCAATAATAACTGGTCCAGTATGGCTTTCTGTGAAAGAGTAATAAATATGTGGAGTGATGGCCTAGAGGTAAATGCGTCTGCCTAGGAAGCGAGAGTATCTGAGCGTGCTGGTTTGAATCACGGCTCAGCCGCCAATATTTTCTCCCCCTCCAATAGACCTTGAGTGTTGGTCTGGACGCAAGTCATTTGGATGAGATGATAAACCGAGGTCCCGTGTGCAGCATGCACTCAGCGCATGTAAAAGAACCCACAGCAACAGAAGGGTTGTTCCTGGCAAAATTCTGTAGAAAAATCCACTTTGATAGGAAAAACAAATGAAACTGCAGGCAGGAAAAAATACAAAAAAAAAGGGTGGCGCTGTAGTGTAGTGACGCACTCTCCCTGGGGAGAGCAGCCCGAATTTCACACAGAGAAATCTGTTGCGATAAAAAAAGAAATACAAATACAGAAATACTAATAAGAACTGTTCCAGTACGGATTTCTGTGAAAGAATAATAATTACAATAATACTAACTATTCCAGTGTGGTTTTCTGTGACAGAGTAATAATCATACTAATGCTAACTGGTCCAGAATGGCTGTCTGTGAAACAGTCATGATTATAATAAAAGAAGAAGAAAAATACGAAGAAGAATGTGAAGAAGAAAAAAGATGCGCAGCTGGTGGGACAGAATGTTGAACTGGTCCAGTATGGCTTTCTGTGAAAGAGTAACAGACCCACTTTTGTCTGATTTCCATGGAGATTCCCTGGTTATTTTTTTAGTGAGAACCGCGTATGCACATGTCTCCATTTCCTTTTTTTCCCCCCTGGATCACAGAAAGGCTAAAATTTCACTGTGGAAGTCGCTGTCCTGGTGAAAGGATTTTGAACAATTCTGGTGACTATTTTTGCAGGTTTGCAAGACACATTTGGTTTTATGAAATTATTTGCTTTAGTCTTCTATGATTACTTTGAGTATGTCTCTTGTCACATCTCTGCCATCATGTATTCAAACTGACCCATTTATAAACTCTGCCAAAAAGTTGTCCAAACAAAGGCAGCGCAAATTCAGAAAAACTAGTTACGGTGGTGGGCTGTCCACGATGTCCTATGACCTACTTCTTGCTCTGCAAGCAATGAAAGGTCCCCTGCAGGCCTGCAAACCCTCCTGTTTAATCAATGATTATAATAATACTAAGATGAAGAAGAAGAAGAAAAGTATTTGTTGGACTGATCCAGAGTGGCTTTCTTTGAGAGAAGAACAAGAAGAGCATTTTCAAAGCACTGAATCTCTTGCAGAGACAAATGAAAGCGCTTTCATGCCAGTCATTCACACACACCCATAACCACACATTTCATTGTGGTGGTGGTGACTGTGTGTGTGTGTGTGTGTGTGTGTGTGTGTGTGTGTGTGTTGTGTTGTGCGTGCCTGAAAGCATACGGATGCAAGCATGACCGTGCATGCACATGTGTGTATATATACATGTGTGTATCCATTCTCCAACGTCATTAAATCTGTTGCAACACCCACACTTTTTTTTGTTTTTGTTTTGCTAAGTTTGGTGGTTGTTGTTTTTAAATCCATCAAACACCACTTCAAGCGGAAAGATGTACAAACTGAAGACCACACAACACACTACCCTACCTTTCCTTTCTCCAGAATGTTTCTGAGCAAAGGCAGATGGTCTGAGCGCAGGTCTCGCAAGGAGTTCAAACCACGCTGATGAACGATGGCCACCAGGTAGAGAGAGCTCAGGTCCGAGCGGTTCCACTTCATGTCCGGCAGAAGGATGAAGCCTGTCTCGGGGTTCGGGTCTTCAAACACGATGCGCTCCGCTTCTGTCTTCTTTTCTAAGATGTTGTGCACCCACTGGAAAGAAAGAAAAAAAGAGAGAAAAAAAGGTTGTCCCCCTAATAAAAACAACCATCAATTTTCACATTACATTAAGTTTCAGGGATAGCATGTATATATATATATATATAGACATACACACACACGCACGCACACGCACACACACACAGGGACTGCATCAAACAGCCAAGTTCTCCATGCTCACTACTGCACTGGTTTCACACGTACACTGACATTCGTGTATCATTATCATCTGTTAAACCATAGCCAAAAAACAACTCTCATGTTTTTTTCTCAAGCGGCTATCAATGCATTATGGACTTTTAACTGCTCCCTGTGCATGATTGAATTATATAGATATATAATATGGTATAATAAGATGTTGTTTTTCGACCTCGTCCCCTTTACCTGAATGCTGAACTGGCTGGCATCAACACAGGGCTGTGTGACAGACCGGTACAGCTCAGGTGTTTCTCGCACCACGAAGGCCTCATGGTCACTGTACTTGTCTATGTGCTTGCTGGTTGCTGGGAAAATCAGCGTGGCTTTGCTGTCTGAAATGAGCCAGTTTCAGTTTCAGTCTCTCAAGGAAGCTTCACGGCATTCAGACAAATCCATTATACTCTCCACCACATCTAGTGAGCAGATGTCTGACCAGAGCATAACCCCATGCACTTAGTCAGGCCTTGAGCACATGCTTATATATATATATATATATATATATATATATGTATATATTTCTGTACCTATCAGTGGATTCCTTCTACAGTATTTTGCCAGAGGACAACACTCTCATTGCCGTGAGTTTTTTTCAAGGGGCCTTGGTTATCTTACCCGAATGGCCAGACAATCAGTTTGATTTTCCAGTCAAACTCGGGAGAAAGGGCGATAGCGGAATTCAAACCCACACCCTCACAGACTCAATGTATTGGCAGCTGAGTGTGTTAACCATTCTGCAACCTTGCTCCTTGAAAACAAAACAAAACAACAATAACAACAACAATTAAAAAACAAAAACAAAACAAAGCCAAACACACACAAACACTAAGAACAGGAGGTTCATATTTCAGTTCAAAGAAGACAATCTTTATATGTCTTTGTCATAACACTGTTTGGGAATTCAACTGGAAGATCACAGTAGTTCTGTTAACTGCGAAAAATAACAATAACAAAACAAACCAAACCAAACAAAACAATCCCCCCTCCCCCCTCCCAAACAAAAAACAAACAACAGGAACAGGAACTTCAAAATTAAGTTCAAAGATGACAATCTTTATATCATTCATTCATTGTCATGATGCTGGTTAGGAACTCAACTGGAACCAGTGGAAGATCATAACAGAAACTTTAAAACTCAGTTCAAAGAAGATTATTTTCATATATAATTATATATAATTGTAATAATGCTGTTTAGGAATTCAACTGGAAGGTCAGCACAGCGCTGTTGTTTGATAAAACAAAAAACCAACAAAAAACCAACCAAACAAACAACAACAACAAAAACCCCATAGCTCAGTTCTTTACTTGTGATCACCCTTAATAAATCAAACACACAAAGATTAACCCCTTCTAACAAAAGCACAATTCCATTTCAGTTTCAACACTTCATAATTTTATGTAGTCAATCGCGGCACCAGTTCATCTCAATGACACTGACAGAGTCCACCTGGTGCAAACTTCCCACAACAGTTGAAGATCCATGTCATACAAAGAATCGAAAGTTAAGGTAGGACTGGGAGAGAGGGAAAATGGGAAAGGGGCGCTGGAAGTGTGGAGTAGGAGTGGGAGTGGGCGTGAGGAAAATCCAAGGAGGACAAACTAGAAGGGGGAACGAAGACTGTTGATCCTGGAGTTCCGCTGAAGGCAGTAGCCCGAGGGGAAAAGTCACAGGGAAATTTGTCACCAGGTTAATAAGCACACCACTGGCCCAGGGTGAAAACACAGACCCACATAGACCAAAGACACAGACACATTGAAGAAGAAGGGGGTAACAAGGGAAACGCCCCATGACTTCACAGACGGCACTCAACAGCTCACAAGCTGGAATAACGACCCGTCTCTTGAGAGAGCTTGGCATCAACAGCAAAGGGAACTCTTTCTCCCCCAACTACATAAGTTCTTGAATTCTGCTCTGATGTCAAAATATTCAAGAACTGAAACATGCCACACACAAGGAAAGCTTGCGCGTAAGCCCGGCGTTAAGCTAAACATACACACAAAGGTGAGAGGGTGGTGAAAGAGAGGGTGGTGAAGGAGACAGGAAGAGAGAGAGGGGGAAAGAGAGAGAGAGGGGGGAGGGGAGAAGGGAGAGAGAAAGGTGGAGAAGGGAAGGAGAAAAGAAGTGCACATGAACACATGCACAACAAACGCCACGAGCCATGACAATACTCCTATAACACACGCACGCACACACACACACACACACACACACATGTATACAAAACAGGTTTACCAAGCACCTCATCCCATTCACCACCCACCATCAGTATCATACCCACACACACACTTTATGTTTCACCACCATCCAACAGAAAACCCAGAAAAATTAAATCAGTGGATCCATGTGTAACACAGACAACTTTTCTGCCATGCTGAGTTAAACAGTAATGTTTTTGGAATTTGGATGTAAAAAGCGTGCAAATACAGCACTGGCTCTTGTGTCTGCTGTATGTGAACACTGTAGTTAAAGGGTTAAAAAAAAAAAAAAAAAAAAAAAGAAAGAAAAAGTCATGGTATACTGTATATGGTGGTGCATTTTGGAACTGAAGAGTTAAATCTAGAGAACACAATTTACACACAACAGTGCAGAGTTGGGGGTGAAATTAACAACACAATGTGTTAACATTTTTGTTGTTGTCTGATATAACTGATGCAACTACCATGAAGCCACCTACCAGAGAAGTATCTGTGCCACTGTGTGACTGATTATTGCTCCACTCATGCAGGCCTATAAAGTACATATGATAAAACAAATCTTAGATTTAGAAATTCTGACGTTTGTTTCCAGTATTAACTTCATTCATGTAAACAGAGACTCACAGCTGCAGGAGAACAAGTGCACAATGGACACCCCCTGAAAATGGAGTATGGCTGCCAACATGGTGGGGTAAAAACAGTCATGATACACGCAACAGTCCACTCATGAACATGTATACCAGCCCACGAACGAAGAAGAATCTTTACACAAAGAAGAACAATGGATGAGGGGAGGGGTAACATATGACTGGAGAAGTGCTGACCTTTGTTTGGATTACAGCTGGATGAAATCTTCTTCTCTTGTGCATTTCACACTGATTGTATAAGGTTTATTTTGTTGCATAAGTTACACACCTATTTCCATCAACCTCAACAACAGGCATAACAGTAGCACTTCAGCTTTATACATATATTTTTTTTAAAACACTGATAAGTCATTTATTACATGATGAAATAGCATGAACTGGTCTCTTGCATACTTAACGAATGGCATGTGATGACAGTGAACACAAAGTGACAAACATATGCCAGGAATTATGATTTATTGTAAAACTATAATTTTGGGCAAGTCCTGACAAATTCTATCAAAACATTATGTGTGTGAGTGTGCTTTATGTGTGCGTGTGTGTGTATGTGTGTGTGTGTGTGTTGCTTCTGTTAACAATACTGCATAATTTGTGAATGTGTGCATTCATGTGTGTGTTTGCATGTTCTTCTACATGTCCACTGCATGTGTACTTGTGTTTGTATTTGTGTGTTTGTGTGTGTGTGTGTGTGTGTGTGTGTGTGTGTGTGTGTGTGTGTGTGTGCGTGCGCGTGCGCGCGCGCAAATGTTGAACACAGAGGCAGATAAATCTATATATTATAATTCGTGCACTGATGCATCGAAAGAAGGGCATGTCATTGCAGACACTAAGACTTTCGATACTGTGAGTGCTTTTGACAGGACGATGAACAAGAACGAAACTTGAAGAAGCGCGAATAGATTTTACAATGATTGTTTATAATATTAAAACAGTTATTAAAAACTAAGTCCCAAAAGGATTTACCAGCTATTGTGCGAGGAGTGAAAACAGAATGGGTGCTGTAGATGAAATTCTTCAGAGTTTCTTTTGTCCGACTGTCGTCAGAAGTAAGCGCCTCGACAATTTGTGTCGCCTCGAATGGCAGTCTTTCAAGCAAAACAACAGCATCTTTCTTTTCCTTATCGTCTGCGAACTTCCCAAGCAAAGTCACCAACTTGTGTTTATGATCCTGTCTCAGGACCTTTTCTAATCTAAATCCCTGGAAAACATTTAGCGATGTCTTGTCGGTTTCTTCATCAGAAAGCTTTCGCTTTTTCGTGTTTTCTGCCAGAGCGGCACCTTCCAGTTCCACTGGAGCTGCCATGTTTTTCCTTCGCACGTGTGGAGAGTTGTGGAGAGTGGTGTCCCATGAGTTGTCTAATTACCCAATTGTCGCAGAATGAACATTCACTACGCATAATGTATGATAGTCCAGTGATCTATTAAAATAAATAAATAAATAAATAAAATAAATAAAAGAAGAAGAAGAAGAAAAAACAAAACAAAACAAAACAAAAACTTTTTAGTGCAGTCAGTCGTGTCCGACGCTGACTATCACAGTATCAGAACAGCAGAAGAGGCAACTGAAATGGTTTTGTTTTTGTTTTTTCTCAAGGCCTGACTAAGCGCATTGGGTTACGCTGCTGGTCAGGCATCTGCTTGGCAGATGTGGTGTAGCATATATGGATTTGTCCGAACGCAGTGACGCCTCCTTGAGCTACTGAAACTGAAATTGAAACAGAAACTGTGGTATCATATCATGTGTCACAGCTTTTTGGCATTATCAGCCTCTTGCCTCTCCTTTCTTAAAAAAAAAAGAAAAAGAAAAAAAGAGTGGGCAATTACTACTGTCATGGCTAGCTTCCTATGGAGAAATTTACTTGGAAGCCACAATCCTTCCAGTAATCATCTAATAAATTCTTAAATTTGTTAAGTGTTCCTGCAATGACAATGTTACTGGGCAGATTATTTCAGAAGTTAACAACCCAAACAAATACCCAAACTGAAAATACAACTGATCTGAATAACACGCAAGGTACTCATGTCCACCATCCAATCGTGGGACAAATTCCTGCTGTGGTTTTAATGTGCTAACAATCACTCCCATTTTGCCAAGACCCCTGCACTTAGAAGGATGAAATGTTGTTTTTCCTTCCCTCCAGTTTGGAAAGCATATATATATATATATATATATTTAGTTTTTTACGTGCACATGAAATATGTGCTTGTGCATGTGCGTGTGTGTGTGTGTGTGTGTGTGTATCCTTAAGCATGTTATATGTACATACACACGTAAACATTTGTGTGTGTGTGTGTGTGTACATGCATGTGTTTGTGTTCGTCTGTACATACATGTGTGTATGCACATGTGTGTGTGCTTGCACAAGCCATCTGTGCATGTCCCATGATAGAAGAGCAGTCACCAGAACAGAAAATTGACTGATTGATATGGATACTTATATAGAGCTTATCCTCGGTCAGAGACCAAGCTCTAAGCGCTTTACAAACACGGGGTCATTTGCACAACAGGCTGCCTACATGGGTAGAGCCGACTGACGGCTGCCACTGGGCACTCATCATTCGTTTCCTGTGTCAATCCAATTTCAGGCATGCACATATACACACTCTGACAAACATGTAACATTTAACATTTTATGTGTATGACCGTTTTGTTTATTTACCCCGCCATGTAGGCAGCCATACTCCGTTTTTGGGGGTGGGGGTGTGGGGTACATGCTGGGTATGTTCTCGTTTCCATAACCCATAGAACGCTGACATGGATTAGAGGATCTTTAACGCGCGTATTTGATCTTCCGCATGCGCATACACACGAAGGGGGTTTAGGCACCAGCAGGTCTGTACATATGTTGACCTGGGAGATTGGAAAAATCTCCACCCTTTAACCCACCAGGCGCCGTCAACGTGATTCGAACCCGGGACCCTCAGATCTAAAGTCCAATGCTTAAACCATTTGGCTATTGCACCCACACAAAATATGTGCTGCATATCAGGTCTGGAACGAAAACCCCCCCCCAAAAAAAAAAAACAACACCCCAAAAGAAGCCCCAACTTATAAACATTGAAAGGAGTGACAAGATAAACATTTATCAAAATAATTCTGGGAACAACCATACGCAAGAACATACTACAACAGCCTCTCCCTCTCTCTCTCACAACGACAACAATAAGACACACACACACACATGCACACACACACACATACGCACAACAACAACAATACACACACACGCACACACACATTCCCACCTTGAAGTTGAAATTTGACCAACAGCTGTAAAACTCAGTTGGTCAAGTCCTTATTTAATCTTCCGATAGATTCTCCTGTGTATCCCCCCTCTCTCCTTGGCTTTATTGAATGTTTTTAAGACATTTCTATCATTATTGTCAAACAAAGGAAATAAATAATCAAATAAACCCTTCTCACAGCATCCCTCCTGCCCCTCCAAGAAGACGCCCCCAAAACACACATACAGTACCACACACACAAACTGTACACAGAAGATTTTATTTACTATAAACATCAAAGCTCTCAAACAGTATATAGCACAGGGAATGTTATGTGGGGCATTATATGACACAGTATACAAGACTGAATACAACTGTAAAACATATCACAGACAGAAAGCCTGAATGTGTATAGTTTAATAAAATAACGTCGTTGGAATGTGTAAATGAAACTTCAAATGTCATTTTCCAAATACAAATATAAATACGACCCAATTAAGGCATCCCTTTTCATTAAAAAAATATATCAAAAACCTGTTTAAAAATATCAAATATACTGAATACATTCGTAAGTTTAACACACAGAATTATAAATAAAAGCACAAAATAGAGTATAAATTGGTTCTGCAGTTTTAAAAGCCATTTCTAATTGAGTTTGCTGCAATTCAGAAAGTTTGTTGGGAAAAATAACAAGAAAAAAACCAAAGAAAACAAAAAGAAAAAACCCCAAACAAACTACATGTTATTCATTGAACAAATATTTCAATACACAATTACCTAGAAACTGCAACCTGTTATGAATACGACAAAAACTGAAAAAAATAAAACAAATGCAGTGATGCTGTTCAGCACACACTTCTGAAAATGCCATTTCTAAGTTTGCTGCATTTTGATGAACTCTACCTATCAATGTAAAAATATGTGAAATGGAAACAAAAAACAAACACCCCCCCAAAAAAACAACAACAACAAAACAAAAAAAAACAAAAACAAAAACAAAAAAAAACAACAAAGAAAAGAATCTAAACATTTACTTGAATGAAATTTTCATTTCAAAATGCAATATAATACCCTAACTCAGAGCTGTTGTTGTTGTTGTTGTTTGTTTGTTTGTTTTGGTAAGTTTCAGAATAAGCAAACACTCTGTCTCTAAAAAAAGAAAAAGAAGAAAAAAGGGGATAAAATATGTATATACTTTAAAGAAAAGGCAAAAACTTAAAGTGTGATCAGCAACCATAATTTTGTTTTTTCAATACAAATGAATACTGTGCTTTTATGTGAAAAGGCATATCCACATTTGAAAAGAAACATAATCCAAGAAAAAGGCACCATTACCCATTAGGTTCCATTGAAATATTGATGGAAAAAAAACCCCCATCGAAAACTAGTTAAAAAAGCAAACTATGGCCAGACATATAACAAACACAACTAACGTGTTGACATCATATGGTACTCATTTTACATCCAATCTATCATAATGCAAAGTTGCCATTTGTGGTTGCAGTCTAAACAATCTTTTTGTGTGGTAGTCGACTTGTTTTCAATGGTATACCTTTCCTTCACCTTGTGACATGATTATAAAAGGTGTTTACCTGGAGGATGAAGAAGAAACAGGACAAAATACAGTTCAGCATTCATTCAGTCCATAATGGACCAAAGCAGTGATTGGCTCTAAATACTGAAACAAAAAAACTAATAATAATTGGCTGGCCCTTGAATCCTTGCTTTTAAAAATTTCACTAATTTCTCTTCTGTGGTCAATACATACAACATATTTTTAAATGATTATCATATTTTCTATCAGCAAGAAAGCTTGCGTATAAAGACACACATATTGGGGATAAGTATCTATAGATTGTATATAAAGACACACATATAGGTGATGAGTGTCTGTAGATATTACAGAGAAATTGAAAATTCTTATATGATTTCAACCCGCCCCCCCCTCCAAAATATGGTGAAACTTCTAATACAAAATACATTTATGCGCAAATCATTTTATTTAAAAAACTCAAGCTGTCCTTCCATTTAAAAAAATAAATGTATATGTATCATTCAGAAGTAACAGAAATTTGATCTAAATAAAGTTAACAGCAAAACATAAAACTGTGTAAAGAGATTTGATGAATAAAAATACATATATATTGCTTAAAAGCTGGTTCCTAAATCAAAATACTTGGTATATAATGGGATTGTATAAATGAAAATGAAAAAAAAAAATGTACATGCAGCTGTTTAGAATAAAATGACACAGATCATATCAAATGTTACCATATAGCGGGACTGTATAAATAAAAACGAAAATAATGGCTTAGTCGCGGAGCCAGACTGAGTGAGCGTCTCTCCCAAAGTGGAGACTGCCACCACGTCCCTCAAACATCAGCCCCCCATGAACCACAGACTTATATGTGCAGACCTGTTAAAAGCCTGAACCCCCTTCATGTATATACGCATGTGAAAGATTAATACATACATTAAAGATCCTGTAATTCATGTCAGTGTTCAATGGGTTATGGAGACAAGAACATACCCAGCCCAAAAATGGAGTATAGCTGCCTACATGGCAGGGCAAAAATGGTCATACACATAAAAACCTACGCATACATTATGAATGCCAGCTTGTCAGAAAAAGGATAACTACATCAAAAACAACAACAACAACAACAACTTGGGAACAATCAAAGGCAACTTGCAAGCAAGGAGAAAAAGGATATAATAAAAAACAAACAAAAGTACACCAATAACAAATATACATTAATCATTCGGACGAGACGATAAACTGAGGTCCTGTGTGCAGCACACACTTAGCGCACGTACACTAACCCACGGCAACAAAAGGGTTGTTCCTGGCAAAATTCTGTAGAAAAATCCACTCTGATAGGAAAAACAAATAAAACTGTACGCAGGAAAAATTACTAAAAAAAAAAAGAAAAAAAAAAAGGGTGGTGCTGTAGTGTAGCGACGCACTCTCCCTGGGGAGAGCAGCCCAATTTCACACAGAGAAATCTGTTGTGATAAAAAGAAATACAAATACAAACACAAACACCAAAAAAAGACATATAATAATAAAGGCAGTTAAAAGACAGAGATACGTACAGAAGAAAAGACATCAAAGACAAAACTAACAAGTAACGGCAAATATAATTCGATTAACAAATAATCATGGCAGTCACAAGAAGAGACTCATAAAAAATTTCATAACTGTACACATCTTTACTAAAAAAACAAAACAAAACAAAACCCTCCAAACAAACAAAAGAAAAAAAAACCGCCCCCCCAAAAAAAAAACAAAAAAAAAAACAAAACAAAAAACAAAAAAACCAAAAAAACAACAACAACAGCACAATTACTTCACTTATCACACACTAAATATCTATTGTTCTGTTTTGTTGTTGAAGCCCAGCTGCTATTACAGGGGCCTATCAGGGTTGAAAAATTTTAAATATTGTATTGTATTGTATCACTCTTTTGTCATAATAGATTTCTCTGCATGAATTTGGGCTGCTCTGCTCAGGGAGAGCACATTGTTACACTGAGAGTGCCTCCCCTTTTTTCTCTCCTTTTTTCCCTGCCTGCAATTTTATTTGTTTTCCTATCAAAGTGGATTTTTTTTTTTTTTTACCTAATTTTGCCAGGGACAACCCTTTTGTTGCTATAGGTTCTTTTACGTGGGCTAAGTGTGTGCTGCACACGGGACCTCAGTTTATTGTCTCATCCAAATGACTAGCATCCAGACCACACTCAAGGTCTAGTGGAGGGGGAGAAAATACAGGTGAGAGTGGGATTTGAACCAGCGTGCTCAGATTCTCTTACTTCCTTGGCAGACGCGTTATCACTAAGCCAACACTCCCCCATATAACCAAAAACATCTCAGCGCGCTCAGATTCTCTTGCGTCCTTGGCAGACGCGTTATTGCTAAGCCAACACTCCCCCATATAACCAAAAACATCTCAGCGCGCTCAGATTCTCTTGCTTCCTTGGCAGACGCGTTATCACTAAGCCAACGCTCCACCATATAACCAAAAACATCTCAGCGCGCTCAGATTCTCTTGCGTCCTAGGCAGACGCGTTATCACTAAGCCAACACTCCCCCATATAACCAAAAACATCTCAGCGCGCTCAGATTCTCTTACTTCCTTGGCAGACGCGTTATCACTAAGCCAACACCCCCCCATATAACCAAAAACATCTCAGCGCGCTCAGATTCTCTTGCTTCCTAGGCAGACACGTTATCACTAAGCCAACACCACCCCATATAACCAAAAACATCTCAGCGCACTCAGATTCTCTTGCTTCCTAGGCAGACGCGTTATCACTGAGCCAACGCTCCATCATATAACCAAAAACATTTGAACAGAAAAACGAATCCAATTTGCATCTTGTTTCAAATGAGTCTTTTTCATTTTTATTTTATGACATCAGTCTAGTTTTCCTGAAACAAACTGCTCACAGGTTCAATTATGAGTTTTCACCCCTTGTGTACAATTCGAGCATACCATATAATGTGGCAGGTACAAATATTCTTAGCAAAACACACATACAAACATATATATGCATATATATATATATATATCTTGCTAAGAAAACAAGATTTCTGAAAACTGTGGTCATTCTACAGTACGTTATCATGACATATCAAAAAATTAAAACAATAACATCAACCAGTAACTGGATAAAAAAAATCATGAACTTGGATTAATCATTAGAAAAAAAAAAAAAGAAGAAAGATTTTGATTTGATAAATTTGTCATAAATTTCAATACATCTGATTAACATCAAAAACCAACATTAACAACGACAACAAAAATCAAACATAGCAAATAAATATATACCCCAGATATTTTTTTCTGTCCAAACTCATTTTGATTTTTCAGTCATCATCAAAAGCAGAAAAAGCTCTATTTACCTATTTACCAAAAAAAAAAAAAAAAAAAAAAAAAAAAAGAAAAAAAAAAGTGGTGGTCCTGAAATTCTATTAAAAAAAAAACCCTGTAGGAAAAACATTTTCCTAAGCAGAAAAACACCACAAAAGCAAAATAAAATGTGGAAATGCTGGCTTCTTTTAAGATTTCATCGGTAAAACACACATACACACAAAATTATTGTACACACACACACACACACACACACACACACTATCATGCATGCACACACATGCATGCACTGATATTCATTCACTCAATTAAACACATGCCATAATCAGTGTGTCTTCATGCACACTTGTAATAATTTTGACAAAATTGAAGAGCTGAAGATAGTATCATAGCTGCTTGAATATAAAATTGATATCACAGATTGCAGTCAAATGGTCATTATTGCTTAAACACACACACACACTCACAGAGAGAGAGAGAGAGAGAGAGAGAGAGAGAGAGAGAGAGAGAGAGAGAGAGAGAGAGAATCACGCATACACACACACGCACACACGCATACATGTTGAGACACAGCTTATTTTCACATGCTTGTATAAATGCAGTTAAATTTTGTCATATAAACATTAAATGATGTAAAACAAAACAAAAAAATCTTCCAAATCCATAGTTTGCTCAAAACAAAATGCAAGGATTCTACCCACCAAAGCAACTCATTCAGCTGTAGAGAATTAGAGAATAATGCAGAGATTCAAAATTTCCCACAGGCATTAAACAATCATTATTTTCTATTGCTATTTTCACTTGCAAGCTACACACACACACACACACACACACACACACACGGCACACACACCGGCACACACACAGGAGAGACAGACAGAGAGAGACACAGAGAGAGACAGAGAAGAAATATGAGGACGATAGAATGATATAATGAAACTGTGAAAATGATTCAAGCCAGAGTTTTCTTTCTTAAATATTTGTCAGGTAACAAAACTATTTCATCACCCCACAAAATGGATTATTTTCCCACTAAGGCAAAATCAGTTCAACAAATAATTATCCACTGATAACGAATCCTTTCACGTTACTGGGAGCAATGCTGATAAATTTTTTTTTTTAAACCCCAAAAAACCAACAACAACAGCAACACCGCTACCCCTAACTATAACTTCAGTCATCAATGTGATTTTTCATGACAAATGTTTATCATTATACTGCCTGGCAAAAGAAACAAAGCATTATCTCCCCTGCCTCCCCTCACTCCCCCTCCTGTCCTATTCTCTGCTTATCCGAACAAAACTGGTAAAACTGATACCCAAATCATGCAGTACAGGTTCTATTTTACTCCAGTTAAATTTTTATTTAATTTTTTTTTTTTTAATAGAAATAGAATCAAAAGCTGCGCAGATCTGTTGTAAAAAATGGAAAAAAGAAGAAGAAAAAAAAAAGAAAAGAAAAGCAAACGAAACAAAGAAACAAAAAAAGAAAAAGAAAAAAAAAAGAGAAAAAAAAAAGAAAGAAAAACCAACCAACCTGTTCCCTGAGCATGTGTGATCTTTCTGATTACTTATATCTTTTTTCCCCCCTAAAAACATAAATCAGCAGAGTAAACAGAGAGTGAGAAAAAAAAAAAACAATAACCCCCCCCCCCCCCCCCCGCAGGTTGAAACAAGGGACATAACTGATCGATGCAGGCATTGTCATTTCTTAACCCTTTCACCACCAAGCTTGCATTTATACACAGGCGTGGTAGAGGACCCATGTCACTGAAAGGTGACCATTCATTGGTCTGTTATCCATGAACCTACTGCTCTTAATGTTCGGTGGTAGGATAGGCCATATTTTCTATACATCGCAGGGAGAATCCCCAGCTATATTTAGCCACTGTCCTTTCTGTGTTTATACCACAAGGGAATTTTGCACTCTAAATTGACTGGCAGTGAAAGGGTTAACACATTCAACCCTGCACCTGCCTGAGAGGTGTGCACTGCTGATCGCCGTTCTCCGCCTGAGCCCGCCTGACAGGCATGCGAAGAAACCCGTTTATCTAAACCGGTTCATCAGCTCATCATTATGCATAGAACTGCTAGGTAAGGGAAGTAACTCCAACTTAACTTCCTTCCTCACTGGCACCCGAAGTTTTGCTCCAAAAATCGAACGATTAGTGTGTTTTTTTATCCGTTTTTTTCGCATCGATATGGTAAAACATCAAAAGCTTACTGCACAGTTTAGAGCTCAATGAAATTGTGACGGACTCTTGCAGCGAATTCAACCCACATAATGACAATTTGTCTAATGACTCTTTCGATAATTGATGGGAAAGTGAAGGAGATGAAATCAGCAACCAGTGTAGACAAAGACCTTCAACATCAACAGAAGTTGACATTTTACTATCTCTGTTTGTGATTTAAAGTTACAAGTATACTGTTACATCCTTTGTCTTGAGACTTCAGCAATTTGTTTCAAAATTACATTTCAGTCATGATGTGAAGTTCGGCAGCTGTTGGTTGAGCGGTTGCTATAAATTTGTGCCTGAAGTGAAGCACCCCTTCCCATTGATGCAGCCAGGCCAAAAACTGTGAGGCTGGGAAGGCAGAAAACCTTCAAGGGCTGAAAGAGTTAACCCTTTTACCGCCAGTCAATTTAGAGTACAAAATTCCCTTGTGGTATAAACACAGAAAAGACAGTGGCTAGGAATAGCTGGGGATTCCCTCTGCGACGTAAAGAAAATATGGCCTATCCTTCCACCGAACATCAAGAGCAGTAGGTTCATGGATAACAGACCAATGAATGGTCACCTTTCTGTGACATGGGTCCTCTATCACGCCTGTGCATAAATGCGAGCATGGCGGTGAAAGGGTTAAAGCAAACTCGTCGTCAACATTCATTCAGCGAAACAGCAAATCAAGAGCTGAAAGGAGTCAGCAAAGGTACTTAACCTCCTGAAACTGAAAAAAAAAAAACAACAAAATCAACAACAAAAAACCCAGTTCAGGGATTCAATGAAGCGATTCTTCAAGAGGCTGAAGGTTACTGGAACTTTGAAGACAAACCCCCCCAAAAAAACAACAACAACAAAAACAACAAAAAACAAACCGCAACAATTTGACCAAGATAATAGATGAGGTACTGTATGATTCTTCGAAAATCTGTGGACATCTGAACAGTTAAAAAAATATATATAAAAAATAAAAAAATATTTAAAAAAAAGAAGAAAAGAAAAAAAAAGAGGAGGAAAAATGCTCACACAATCTCACTATCGTTCCTCACCCCTTGACCAAGCCCCACCACCCGGAAACCATCACTATCGTTGTTGCCGTCACTGCGGTGGCAACGCCCTGTGTTCACCTCCACCAATCGGAACGACTGCAGCAGGATTGCGCCTTTGGCCATGACCGAGCCGAAAAGGTCGACCAGCGGGTGCAGGGCGTTTCTGACGCCGGACAGAACATTCCAGGAGAAGATGAAGATCGGCTGGAGGAGCAGGTTGAAGAGCCCGGCGAGCACCGGCTTGAGGAAGTTGTTGCCCACGGTGACCAACAGCGCAAGCAGCAGTGGGCGAGCCACATGGTCGGTCAGAAAGTTGACGGCTTCGATGACAAGCAGGATCACCACTGAGGTCAAAATGCGAAGGAGGCCAAAAAACTCACGCCAGCCGCGCTGCATGATGGCCTCTGCTCTGGTGTGGGGAAGAGAGAAAACAGTGTTTTGTTTTTGTTCTTGTGTGTGACAGGCACTATAGTCGAGTGGTTAAAGCGTTGGACTTTCAATCTGAGGGTCTCAGGTTTGAATCTCAGTAAACGGCACTTGGTGGGTAAAGGGTGGAGATTTTTCCGATCTCCCAGGTTAACACATGACCTGCTAGTGCCTGAACCCCCTTCATGTGTATACACAAGCTGAGGATCAAATGCACACAAGAAAGATCCTGTAATCCATGTCAGCGTTCATACACAGCATGCACACCCCCAAAAATGGAGTATGGCTGCCTACATGGCGGGGTAACAATGGTCATACACGTAAAAACCAACTTGTGTACATACAAGTGAACATGGAAGTTGCAGCCCATGAACGAAGAAGATGATTTGATATGGATTCTTATATATCGCCTATCCTTCGTTGGAGACCAAGCTCTAAGCGCTTTACCAACTTGGGGTCATTTGCACAACAGGCTGCCTACCTGGATAGAGCTGACTGACGACTAGCCACTGGGCACTCATCATTCGTTTCCTGTGTCATTCAATCAGATACCAGGCACGCACACACTCAGACAGACATGTAACATTTTACGTGTATGACTGTTTTGTTTATTTACCCCGCCTGGGTATTTGGCCTCAAAGATCGGAAAAAATCTCCATCCTTTACCCACCAAGTGCCATTATCGAGATTCAAACCCGGGACCCTCAGACTGAAAGTCCCACACTCTTGTGTGTGATCCTTGGGCTGTCCATCAAAAGAATGTGTATGTGCACACATCCACACAAAAGATGCACACAAACACAATACATGAACACACACACACACACACACACAACATGCACACACACAGCATGCACACACACACACATACACACATCACACATCCCATTCATTCCATCATCTTCTCTATCTGTCCCCCCTCCCCCAGCCCCACCACCCCATCTCCCACCTGCCCCTTATTCCCTTGCATCCTCCCTCCAACCATTTCAAATTGTTTTTTTTTGTTTTTTTTTGTCCAGTATTGCGGATTCGAACCTGCTGAGGACCAGGGGAAAAAAAAAGAAAAAAGGCAGCAATACAAGGGCATCCAGGAGTCATGACTTGGGTGCGGCCCGGCCCCCTTAGAGTGTAAGGAGTTAAGGGCTGAAAAACTTGACTGAGGGGGGCCTCTTCTTGGAAGACCTTGTAGTGTCCAGCTCTCCCTAGAGTTTCTTATCACTTGGTGAAAATATGAAGGCACACACACACACACACAAAGGCTGTGTGACCTTTGATGTTTAATTCAAGTTAATGAACTAGCAGACTTGTTTCTATTCCCTTTGAAATTTTTAGAAATAAAAAAAAAAAAAATTCTTTTTATAAAATGAAGAAGTGGAGGTGAAAAGGATTGAGCTGTTAAGGAAGGAAAGGGTACAAATATAAAATGTCCAAAGAGCTTTAATAACAATAATGTGGAGCCTTATATAGCGCAGTTCCCTGCTTTCAAGAGCAGCCTCACCGTGCTTTACAGTAAAAAGAAAAAACAGATAAATAACATTATAAAACACAATAATAAAAATGAGATAAGAACGATTCACCACCCACATATCATTCACAGCACAAAAAATGGCACATCACAGACACACACATAAACACCACCACCACCACCACCACCAACAAGACCAATAAATCTACCTATAAAGCTAAAAAAAAACAACATATAGAATCAATAGCGAAAAACAAATAAAAACAAAATTGAGATGACCTACATACACACTGTGCACATAAAATAAATCTCATCTTTAACAAAACAACAAACCAACCACACATAATGTCCAAAACTCACTTTTCAGCCACTGAAGTCATGAAGGCCACTTGTTCTTGCTCCTCCTCCACCTCATAAAACGACGTGCTGCCTTCGTTGAAGACGTACAGGATTCTGTCCAATGTATACAGATAAATGAACAAATTATTTTGTATTTTGTATTTCTTTTTATCACAACAGATTTCTCTGTGTGAAATTCAGGCTGCTCTCCCCAGGGAGAGCGTGTCATTACACTACAGCGCCACCCCTTTTTTTTTTGGTATTTTTTCCTGCGTGCAATTTTATTTGTTTTTCCTATCAAAGTGGACTTTTCTCCAGAATTTTGCCAGGAACGACCCTTTTGTTGCTGTGGTTTCTTTTATGTGCACTAAGTGCATGCTGCACATGGGACCTCGGTTTATTGTCTCATCCGAATGACTAGCGTCCAGACCACCACTCAAAGTCTAGTGGAGGGGGAGAAAACATCAGCGGCTGAGCCGTGATTCGAACCAGTGCGCTCAGATTCTCTCGCTTCGTACATGGACGCGTTACCACAAGGCCATCACTCCACATACGCAGGAAATGTTTTTGTATTGGTATTTTTTTGTATTTTGTATTTCTTTTTATCACAACAGATTTCTCTGTCTTTTAATGAACAACTGGATGGGTGATGAATGGATGGATGGATAAGTTTCAGTTTCAGTTTCAGCTTTGGTTTCAAGGAGGCCCCACAGAGTGCAGACTGATCCATATACACCGCACCATGCCTGCATTTCTTTCATCCACAGTTGTCTGAGGCGCATCCTTTATGCTTACATGTAAAAATTTTTAAAAAGCTTCCAAAACCAAATATACCAGAAATATCATACGCACTTGTGAACAAAGTATTAACTCACTGGCGCCGGCGCTCCGCCCGCTCAGAATGACGTGCCGTAGTGTAGGATTCGATGGATCGCTGAATTTTTTTTTTCATACACTCAGCAGTGTTCAATTAAAGGGAAACTAATCAGGCTTTCTTGAGGGACCAGTCTAGGAAAAACTGAGTTATTTCTCCTTGACCATTAACTGCATAAAAGGCCTTTATTCTGGAATTTTCTTGACCTGGTCAGAGGTCACAATGCTCATGCAACAAACATGGCGCACTAGCGGACGTACTCCTTGCGTGAGGCTGTCGAAACTGTGACAGAAGGATTAGACATTGAACGTGACCTCCTAGACACTGGTGACGAATTCTCTGATGATTTTTCTGATGATGATGACATTCAGTTAGTACCAGATGATGATTTTGAAAGTGACGACGAAACTTTGCTGACTGACCCCTACGACGCTGAGACAGAAATCGACAGTAACACTAGTGACGGCCATACTGCAAGACAAGATGACTTGATGACTGTAGATATTGACGAGGAGGAACAAGAGTACTTGTATAAGTAGATAAAAGACCTGACAAACTTCCCACTGGCTGCACCTTTCACTGGGACCCCAGGACTCTCACTGACTTTCCAGACACGCCCACTCCTGTTGAGGTGAGTGTGTTTACAATTTGATATTGCTGCTAATTTATTTCTTGTGTAAATAATGTTGATTTCTACAATTTTTGATGAATAATTTGTATAGATTAATGTAAAATTGTCATTTTATGTGTGTGCGCTTACTAAACTGTGTGGGGGTGTATCTGTGCAATGGGTGTGTCAGTGTATTATGCGTGGGCGTGTCTGTGCATGTGTGTTATTTATTCTGTCACTCCTGAATTATTATGCATGTGTATATGCTGTGTAATATTATTGATGTTTATTTTGCTTTTTTCCCCCCAATATTTGCAATACTTGCAAAAGCTTTTCTTCTATTTTTCTTCTTTTTTTCTTCATGCAAAAGCTTTTCTTCTTTTTCTCTTATGACAGCATTGTCTGTTACAGAAATACAAAACACTTTACACGCATGAGGAGGAGATCTGCCAGACACAGGAGCAGACATGGGGAGACTGAGGCCAGGCAGTCACTGGCCTGCTAACATTCCACCCACCAAGGAGCAGCAGATCAGGAAAACACAGAGAGGGTGCAAGGTGTGTTACGCCAAACACAAAGCACAAGGAGTGTCACGTCAAGAGGTGAAAAACGCAAAAAGAGCCACCACAATCATGTGCAAACAGTGTAAAGTGCCCCTCTGTGCTGTTCCATGCTTTGAGGTGTTCCACACAGTCAAGGACTACAGCAAATAATAATCTAGCTACAGCAGAAATGTGTAAATAGGTTTTTTCCTTCGTTTTTTTTTCAAGTGATGGATTCGCATGGTTTTGCGTTTTCTGTTTTTCCAGTGTTGTGATCTTTTATTTATTTATTTTTTTAACAGTTTGTTGTGCAACATTTGACTTCAAACTGATTCATGAGAATCAGGGAACCTTACTGAGTGAGAAAATCATCATATGCTGCCTTGTGGATAAGCTGATGGATATGACATGCCTGGTGAGTACAGTATACCTATTTTTCAATTTTGTTTTTTTGTTTTTCAGTATTTAGTGACATAATTTAAAATATTAAAAAAAATATTTAGCAGCATTTAATGAGAAAACTGTTTCAAAATGTTAAAAGAAGAGACAGTAAACTTTCAACTGATATATAATTTGTATGTCTTTGTCTCTGTGTAAAAGTGTGTTTAATTTTTTTAATATGCCAATATTTGCCCATCACAGCAGAACTACATGAACTATTTAACTACATCTCCATAGAGTTAATACTGAAGATATCTTTACCTGTGATGTCAGTAAGTAATAGATCCCAGTACTTTTGAAACATTTGTTCAAAACAATTTTGACTCATCAGCCATAATCTATGATTTTTTGGGGTTTCCTATCTAACAGTCCCATGAGCAAGTGCTTCTAGATGTACCCTTTGTTTTTCTTTTTGTTGTTTCAAATAAAACAATAAATAAAAAATCAGAATAATTGGAAAAATACCAAAGCATTAATAAAGCATCATATACATGTGTGCATGCACACATGCATGCTCACACTCACACACACATACATACAAACACACACACATGCACCCCTCACCCCCACCCACCCACACACACAGCATATACACTCAGGCTACTCTTCCTGTATCTTATTCACAACATCACCCCCCTCTCCCCTCCTTCCCATTTCCATCCCACTCCCCCTGTACCCCCTCCCTTTTTTCTGTTTAATATTACCCACACTTTTATCAACTGATTGTATTAATGTATCAACGTATGACTCTATTTGTCACAACAGACTTCCCTGTGTGAAATTCAGGCTGCTCTCCCCTGGGAGAGAGCGTCACTGCAATGAGAGTGACACCCCTCCCCCCCACTTTCTTTGTTGTCTGCCTGCAAGTGTATCTGTTTTCCTATCAAAGTGGATTTTTCTACAGAATTTTGGGACAGCCATTTTGCTGCCACGGCTTCTTTTACGTGCGCTTAATGCATGCTGTAGACGGGACCTTGGATCATTGCCTCATCTGAATGACTGGCGTCCAGACCACCACTCAAGGTCCAGTGGAGGGGGAGAAAATACTTGCAAGTGTGGGAATTGAATCGGTGCGCTCAGATTCTCTTGCTTCCTATGCAGACGTGTCAGACTGATGAACAGGGATGTCAGACTGATGAACAGGATGTCAGACTGATGAACAGGATGTCAGATGTTGGACTGATGAACAGGATGTCAGACTGATGAACAGGATGTCAGATGTTGGACTGATGAACAGGATGTCAGACTGATGAACAGGATGTCAGACTGAATGAACAGGATGTCAGACTGATGAACAGGATGTCAGACTGATGAACAGGATGTCAGATTGATGAACAGGATGTCAGACTGATGAACAGGATATCAGACTAATGAACAGGATGTAAGACTGATGAACAGGATGTCAGACTGATGAACATCTGATGAACAGGATATCAGACTGATGAACAGGATGTCGGACTGATGAACAGGATGTCAGATTGATGAACATCTGATGAACAGGATATCAGACTGATGAACAGGATGTCAGATTGATGAACAGCACAGGACTGATGAACAACAGCAAGTGGATGAATAAAAGAGGGTACAAAGTGACTGAGTGAACGATCAAAATCTTTTAACCGCACCGAACATCTTACACCTTCATGGCCTTCAATGGCAAGAACAGCATGAAACAGGTTTATGAATCAGGTCATGGGTACGAAATCCAAAACAGGCAGTGACGAAACTCACTCCATCTCTTCATCATTGACCTCACCTCCTGCCGTCCTGGTCTTTGATGACAAAGGGGTGATAAGCGGCGCTGGCTCCATCAGGGACAGCAAGATCGCCTCCCCTTGACCACCCGCCCGGAGGGGAACTCACTCCTGTCTTCCGGGTTTTCAACGAGTCCTGTCAGGGCCACAGACAGAAGGAAGTAACAATGAAGCAAATAGCCAAGTGGTCAAAACGTTGGACCTTCAACCTGAGGGTCCCAAGGTTCGAATCTCGGTAACGGCACCTGGTGGGTAAAGGGTGGAGATTTTTCCCTGTCTCCCAGGTCAACTTATGTGCAGACCTGCTTGTGCCTGAACCCCCTTTGTGTGTATACGCATGCAGAAGATCAAATACACATGTTATAAATGCTGTAATCCTTGTCAGCGATCGGTGGGTTATGGAAACAAGAACACACCCAACATACCCCCACCCCTCCCTGCCCCCCCTCAGAAAATGAAGTATGGGTGCTTACATGGCAGGGAAAATAAACACAAACGGTCACACACATAAAACATTACATGTCTGTGTGAGAGTGTGTGTGTGTGTGTGTGCATGACTGAAACCGGACTGAATGACACAGGAAACGAATGATGAGCGCTCAGTGGCAGCTGTCAGTCGGCTCTACCCAGGTAGGCAGCCTGTTGTGTGAATGATCCCGTGTTTGTGAAGTGCTTAGAGCTTGGTCCTGTGACTGAAGATTGGCACTGTATAAGTTAAGTATCCACATCGCTCATCGTCACCTGAGCATTTTTCATCCGCTTTTTATTCTCTTGTGCCTCCATCCATTTCTCCAGGACGGACGTGTTCTGTCCGCCGGAGTGGCTTCCCTGGTTCCTGTCCCCTGGTGGATCAGACAGAGATCACAGCATACATGTATATCTCTATAACTATTTCTCTGTATACTGCAAACTACCTTGCAAAAGTCCAGTACCAAGTAACCCCCCCCCCCCCACACACACACACTGGGTTAAAAACTGTACATAGAGTAAAAACAAAAACACCCATCCCCATATTGTAAAAAAACCCACAAAAAAACGAAAAAACAACAACAATATACAGATAATGAACAAATAATAACTGTTCGCTATTTGTGATCATGTTGCTTTACAAAGCAGCGCAGATTCTTAATGTCGAGATAAAGAACAGAACGCCTGCACAACATGTCAATGTGTCATTGAAAAATAAAGGTGACACCGTGAAAAAAAAAGAAGAAAAAAAAGAGATAGAGATCATAGTGTTAATGATGATGATGATGAAGGTGATAATAATAATAATAATAATAATGATAATGATAATAATCATTATCTAGATAGATATATAGATATCTTTTTTTGTTTGTTTGTTTTACCATAAATAGTACTTCTTAGTGTTTCTTAAATTACATGTTTTTTTTGGGGGGGTTTGTTGTTGTTGTTGTTTTTTTACTGTGGCATAAATCAAGCTGTGCTACGTTTTCATCACTCTCATATTTCAATTCATCCTTTTCACTTTTAAGTTATTTTTGTGTGTGTGCTATGTCCATATACACGTTAAACTTGACTTCGGGCTGAGAGACTGTGTGATGAGAGTGATGAGCCTTTGAATGCACATGTAATTTCCAACTGAATCAATAAAGATGTATTGTATTGTAATACTGATAAGAATAATAACAGTAATAATAATAATAATAATAAGAAGAAGATGATGATGAAGAAGAAGGAGAAGGAAAAGCAAAAGAAGCAGAAGGATGAAAATGATAACAATATTGATGATACCACTAATACCAAATTCAGTACTATTTTGAATTCTTCCTCTTATGGATTGCACTACTTTTCTTCATTGAAATCAAATTTCACAACTTAACTCACTTTGTACGGCCAGTCCTCTCTTCTCCTCTACACAGACCCCTCGGATGTCCAGTGGGTGTCTCAATGACCGAACCTTTAGCTTCCGTTGTCAAAATTGTGGTATTCTTTGTCAACATTCACTTCTTTAGTATGAGAGCCTTCCACTTGCAATATTTTGATGGTGGTAATTGGGGTGAAACGCTGTTAACGTCTTCTCTTTTGCCGTTCGTATGGAGAGAGTTAAAATTGTACGTACGTACACACACACAAAAGTAGTATGTGCTCTTCAGACTCCAGCCACACTGACCTCATCTCACCAGGGTTCAGCAATCCAGGGGTTAATGAAGTCTCCCCATCACGAAGGAGGAGAAGAAGAAGAAGAAGAAAAAGAAGAAGAAGAAGAAGGAGGAGGAGGAGAAGAAGAGGGAGAAGAAGATGATGAAGAAGCAGAAGAACAAGGAGGAGGAGGAGAAGAAGAAGGAGAAGTAGAAGAAGACAATGCAGAAGAAGAAGAAGGAAAAGAAGAAGAAGGAGGAGAAGAGGGAGAAGAAGAAGGAGAAGTAGAAGAAGGAAAAGAAGAAGGAGGAGGAGGAGAAGGAGATGTAGAAGAAGAAAACACAGGAGAAGAAGAAGGAAAAGAAAAAGGAGGAGGAGAAGACGACGCAGAAGCAGAAGCATAAGAAGAAGAAGAAGCAGAAGAAGAAGAAGTAGAAGAAGAAGAAAGAGAAGAAGAAGAAAAAGAAGAAGAAGAAGGAGGAGGAGGAGGAGGAGAAGAGAAAGAAGAAGAAGAAGAAGAAAATACCAACAGTATTGATGATATATACGCTACACCACACCTGCTAAGCAGGTGCCTGTCCAGCAGTGTAACCCAGCGTGCTTAGTCTGGCCTTGACTACAACCCCCCGAAAAGGATACCTTCACAAATAAACAAATAAGTCATCAAATTAATGATTTAAATAAATCAAAATAACCTAAAATTCTGAATATCACAATGAAAGTTGACAATACAAAAAAAAAAAAAAAAAAATCCACAAAAAAAACACCTCTTCTCACACCTGCAGATTGTGTGGAATGCAGAGTTATGAAACACAAATATGACGGGCGCCATAGCCGAATGGTTAAAGCATTGGACTTTCGATCTGAGGGTCCCGGGTTTGAATCACGGTGACGGCGCCTGGTAGGTAAAGGGTGGAGATTTTTACGATCTCCCAGGTCAACATATGTGCAGACCTGCCAGTGCCTGAACCCCCTTCGTGTGTATACGCAAGCATAAGATCAAATACGCACGTTAAAGATCCTGTAATCCATGTCAGCGTTTGGTGGGTTATGGAAACAAGAACATACCCAGCAAGCACACCCCCGAAAGCGGAGTATGGCTGCCTACATGGCGGGGTAAAAACGGTCATACACGTAAAAAGCCCACTCGCGTATATACGAGTGAACGTGGGAGTTGAACCCCACGAACGCAGAAGAAGAAGAAGAAACACAAATATTACCCAGGTTCTGTCGTCGAGCTGACTCGCTCTCGATTTCCCGCGTCTTCTCCTTCTTGAAAGTGGTGTGCACCTCGCGAAGAGTCTGCTGCTCAGCGTCAGAATCGTCCCAGTGAGGAATCGTCTCCGCTGCACGAATAATAATAATATAATAATTATAATAATAATAATAATGGTATCTATATAGAGCTGAATCTTGTGCAGAGACAAAGCGCTTTCACACCAGTCATTCACATGCATGCGTATCTCTAAAACTGGAGAAACTGAAGACAAGGAAGAGGCAGGGAAGGGAGGGTATTTTGGGAAGAGGTGAGTTTTAAGGCCAGACTTGAAAGAGCTGAGTGCGGAGACTTGACGAAGCGAAAGAGGAAGTTCATTCCAACTGCAAGGTCCAGAGACAGAGAAAGAACAGCGGCCAACAGTCGAGTGTTTGAATCTGGGTATGCGTAAACAGAGTGGATCCGACGCCGATTGTAGTGAATGAGATGGAGTATAGAGGTGAAGGCAGCCGCAGAGATAGGAAGGGGCAGATTTGTGAATACATTTATAACTTTGGTACTTTATTCTGTGTGAGACAGGGAGCCAGTGGAGATGATGCAAAAGAGGAGTGATGTGCTCAGATTTTTTCTTTCTGAGGACGAGTCAGGCAGCCAGAGTTTCAGTTTCAGTTTCTCAAGAGGCGTCACTGCATTCGGACAAATCCATAAACACTACCCACATCTTCCAGGCAGATGCCTGACCAGCAGCGTAACCCCCAACGCGCTTAGTCAGGCCTTGCATGCATGCTTATATATTTGTGTACCTATCAGAGAGGTTTTCTTTTTACATAACTTTGCCAGAGGGCAACACTCTCATTGCCATTGGTTCTTTTTCTGTGCGCCAAGTGCGTGCTACACATTGGACCTCGGTTTATCATTTCACGCACACACACCCTCATAATTTCTGCCCCCACCCCCACCCCACTCCCTCGTAAATCACTAAGGTGAATAGACATTCAATCAATAACCTACCAAAACAACATATGATGTTCCTCTGCCCCCCTCCCCCCCCCCACACCTTCAGAGCAGTTACCCTTTCTCTTTCTGATGTTTCCGAACTAAATAACGAACAAACGCTTTTACTTACCGTCAACTGGGATAGTTCGCCGTGGTGAGGGGGACGGCTCATACCTGCCATTTTTATTGTCCCTCCTGGACAGTGAGGGTGGGTCCCTTTTGCTGACGTCATCACCATCTGCATGCACACACAACATACAGAAATGAATGACGCTGATCTGAAGCAAATCTAAGTTTTATCTACGATGGATCAGAGGCATGTGAATCATACGAACAATCTAAGTTTTATCTACGACGGATCAGAGGCATGTGAATCATACGAACAATCTAAGTTTTATCTACGACGGATCAGAGGCATGTGAATCATACGAACAATCTAAGTTTTATCCACAATGGATCAGAGGCAAATCACACATAAGAACAAGTCACTACATGTAAGTAAACATCTTCCACAGTCATGGGCTGCAAGGCTCACTTTCATTAAATGACCGCTTGTAGCTCACCATTAAGGCAGCCGTGACATGATTTCAGGAGGTAGGGTAAGTTCATGTTTTCATAACTCAGCTGCACAAAAACAGATCTTCAGCAATCTTCATGCGATCCTCTGTATGTGCACACCCCTGGAGCAAAGGCACAAACGAGTCTGCACATGCAGTAACCCACAAAACCCACTCCTTAAAAGAACAAACAAACAAAGCAAACAAAACCCATCACTGGCCGTTTCCTGTGCTTAAAGGTTAAAGGTGCCCATAGTTGTTTTTTTTTACAGCCATCAGGGTCAGTGAATTCACATCCACACAAGTCAGTGAATTCACATCCACACAAGTCAGTGACATCCACACAAGTCAGTGACATCCACACAAGTCAGTGAATTCACATCCACACAAGTCAGTGACATCCACACAAGTCAGTGACATCCACACAAGTCAGTGAATTCACATCCACACAAGTCAGTGAATTCACATCAACACAAGTCTGGAGCTTTGCACTGGCACAGCAAGGCATGCCTCAGCTCTCTGCTTCCTCCGCCAGAGGCGTCATGGCAGGATCATTCAGACACTGGACTTCTGATCTAGCGCTTCACCAGTGATCAGGGTTTCAGGCCCCTGTTGTGATCCATGTCAGCGTTCGGTGGGTTATGGAAACAAGAACATATCCAGCATGCACACCCCCGAAAGCGGAGTATGGCTGCCTACATGGCAGGGTAAAAACAATCATACATGTAAAAGCCCACTCGTGTACATATGAGTGAACGTGGGAGTTGCAGCCCACGAACGCAGAAGAAGAAGAAGAATCTCACACTCGCACTAGTATTTCTCCCTCTCCACCAGACTTTGAGTGGTGGTCTGGACGTTAGTCATGTGGACGACAAAGCAAAAAACCAGATCCTGTACTGCAGCATGCACTTAGCGCATGTGAAAGAACCCACGGCAACAAAAGGGTTCTCAGTGGCAAAATTCTGTAGAAAAATCCACTTTGATCCACCTCTCTTCCTCTGACTGTTACCTTTTGAAACTTCCTCGTGTCAATACAAGAACCTATGGTGAACGTTCTTTCTTCTTTGCTGCTCCTCACATCTGGAACAACCTTCCTCATCATATCTGTGCATCGGATTCTATTTCTGCTTTTCGCTCATCACGAAAAACTCATCTTTTTAAAACCTATCTATAAGTACTCTCAGCTTCCTTGTTCTCCAACACCACCCATGCCAGCTCACCTTGGATGAATGTAGAGTGGGAAAGGGAGAGCGTGGGTGGGGGAGGAAGGGGGAGGGATTTTTGAGAAACAGTGGTCATGAATGTTTTATGTAACTTGTAATATTTTTCTTTCATGTAAATCGCCCTGAGCTCTTAGAGAGAAAGGGCGCTATATAAATGTGCATTATCATTATTATTATTAAAACAAGTTACATATGCAGGCAGAAATTTAAAAAAAAAAGAGAGAGAGAAGAAAAATAAATAAAAGGTAGCTCCACACTGTAGCCACGCGCTCTCCCTTGTGGACAGCAGCCCTGAGTTGTTACACAGAAAATTCTGTTGTGACAAAAGCCGAACACAATACAATATAAACTGAACACAGGACATGGGCAAAAAACAAACAACAACAAAAAGGACGTCAGAATGAATGAACCAAGCGTAGCAATCAGCTTCGGATCCACTGTTTACACATACCCCGTTTACTCCACTGTTGGACGCCGTTCTTTCTCTGTCTCTGGACCTTGTATTTGGAATGAACTTCCTCTTTCGCTTCGTCAGGTCTCTGCACTCAGCTCTTTCAAGTCTAGCCTTAAAACCCACCTCTTCAAAGATAGCCTCCCTTCCCTGCCTCTTCCTTGTCTTCAGTTTCTTCAGTTTTAGAGTTAATGCATGCGTGTGAATGACTGGTGTGAAAGCGCTTACATTTGTCTCTGCACAAGATTCAGCGCTATATAAATACTATCATTATTATCATTATTATTATCATTAGCGATGGGCGCAATAGCTGAGTGGTTAAAGCGTTGGACTGTCAATCTGAGGGTCCCGGGTTCGAATCACGGTGACGGTGCCTGGTGGGTAAAGGGTGGAGATTTTTACGATCTCCCAGGTCAACATATGTGCTGACCTGCTAGTGCCTGAACCCCTTTCATGTGTATATGCAAGCAGAAGATCAAATACGCACGTTAAAGATCCTGTAATCTATGTCAGCGTTCGGTGGGTTATGGAAACAAGAACATACCCAGCATGCACACCCCCGAAAACGGAGTATGGCTGCCTAAATGGCGGGGTAAAAACGGTCATACACGTAAAAGCCCACTCGTGTGCATAAGAGTGAACGCAGAAGAAGAAGAAGATTATCATTAGCAGGAGACCTACCACTTCTTAAGGCGTCTCGGAAACCTGTCGTGTAGGGAGGCACAGGGCTTGGGTTTCTTGATCCAGATTCGCTGCAAAAAACAACAACAAAAAAACCAACAACACATAGAGAAAAACATAACAAAATGAATACGCTTAATAGCCAAATAAAGCGTAAGATGAGACAGAGCGTAAACCTGACAAGATGGCGTGGAGAGCCGTGGCCAAAGGAAATGATTCAGCGCTTATAGCTTTCAGAGGCGTTTGATTGGCTGAGAGCGGACCGGGCCAAGACTGCTGGTCTTTTCACTGTTAGCCGCGCGAAATTTGGCCAAGCAGAGCAAACCGATAGGCCTAGTTTGCATCAGTTTGACATGGTACAGTATATGACACCAAACACAAAACTTACAGGAGGAAAACATATTTAAAGGAGCAAACAGAAACAACAAAAAAGAAAAAAAAGAAAAAGGAAAACATAACAAACTATACCTCTGGTGACTATGAATCTAATCTCATGTTGATATTGATAGTAGCATTACTTTTACTATATCATGCAGTTATCTGTTTTATTTCTTTACTTACTGCTTATGAATAAGTTATCTGATACAAATGTTAATATGGTTCATCAACCGTCATGTTAAAATTGAAGAGCAATGTTGTGGGCACAGTATAAGCTTTAAGCTTTGTTGATGCTCTTTTGTCTTAGTTTGCATTGTATTCATGTGTACTGTTGAACAATTAAAGATTATTTAAATAAATAAAAAATTACTGGAAGAAATGAAAACATAAAACATAACAGGAGGAAAACATAACAAAAAAAATTACTAGGGGAAAAACACACACACACAAAAAACAAATTACTGAAACGTATATATATATATATATATATATATATATATATATATATATATATATATATATATATATATATGTATATATATATATATATATATATATATATATATATATATATATATATATATATATATATATGAAAATGTAATGAACAAATTACTGGAAGAAACAAAAACATAAAAAAATTTGAGGAGGATACCATAACCACCCTGCCCCCCAAATAACATGGGAGGAAAAAAATTGATAGATTAACAGAGAAAGGGAGATATAAAGGCAAAACAAAGAGAGACTGCACCTGCATACATATGTATATGCTAACATGTGTGTGTGTGTGTGTGTGTGTGTGTGTGTGTGTGTGAGTGTGTGTGCACATACACAAACATGTATATGCTAGCATGCGAGTGTGTGTGTGTGTGCACTTATATGTACATGCTAACATGTGTGTGTGTGGTGTGTGTGTGTGTGTGTGAAAAACCCCACCACAAAACGCCACCACCAAAAACCGCTCACCCTTGAGACAGATAGGAGGAGGAGGAAGGCAGTCTCCCACCCTCCATTCGGGCGCTGGATGGGCGTTGCTGGGTCTCCTCTTCCCCGTAGCCTGTCGGCGCACCGTCCCCTGTGAGGTCCTGTCCTTCTGATCCTGCATGTTGCATATAGAAACTGAGTGTAAAAAAAAAACAAAAAAAAACCCCACCACACACACATACACATATGTGTGTGTGTGTGTGTGTGTGTGTGTGTGTGTGTGTGTGTGTGTGTACATACATACATCTCTCTCTCTCTCTCTATATATATATATATATATATATTATGCAGAAATTGAGTGGAAACAATCTGTCGATCTATCTATCTCTCTATCTATCCCAAAACTGAACCAACACTAAAACCCAATCCCAAATATTGAGTTCTCATATAAGGAAAATGTAAAGTTTCTTACCTGCAACAAATCCTACATGACAAATCATCTTCTTTCTTTTATGACCATGACTGACAGAATCTGGACTTTTCAAGATCTTTTTTCTTTTTTTAAACAAATTCCTTTAATACTATTAAAAAAAAATCTCAAACATCTGTGCTATCTTGTTCTGGGGAAGGAAGGTGGAGAATGGTTAAAATGCTTATCTACCAACAGGGTGTCTGTGAGGATCTGGGTTTGAATCGCGGTCTTGCCCTTTCTCCTGAGTTTGACTGGAAGATCAGTCTGAGCGACTCAGTCATTCAGATGAGATGATAAACCAAGGTCTGATGTGCAGCACACACTTGGCACAATTAAAGAGAACCCATGATAGGTACATGAATATGCATGCATGCACTCAAGGCCTGACTGACAGCGGTTGGTTATGGTGCCCTCAGTCAGACATCTGCCTATAGCAGAAGAAGTGGTGCAGCGTATAAGGCTTTGTCCAAATATAGTGACACCCTCCATGAGAAACCGAAACGTGCACTGACATGATTCCTAACCTGTAACTGTCACCACTGCACGAGTTCTGGGAGATGGTGTCTCGTAGAATTCTCGCTCTGGAACCGGTGGAGGCACGGCGGATTTAAAGCCACCTTGCGATGGGGGTGGGGCTTCCATCGTGTCCCAGTCAGACTCTGATTCGCTGCTTTCATTCCCTCTGGCGCTTCCTGGTCGTAACTGTCCATGGGGCGAAAACAGACAAACTTGCATACAGTTACTAGAAAGTATGCTGATTTATGAAACAAACAACAACAACAAAAAAAAAAAAAAAAAGAGAAGAAAAAAAAAGAAGCAAAAAAAAAAAAAAAAAAAAAGAGAGAGAAGAAAAAAAGAAGAAAAAAAAAAAAAGAGAGAGAAGAAAAAAAGAAGAAGAAGAAGAAGAAGAAAAAAAAAGTTGTTCCAAAAACTTTTCCAGTTTTTGCATTTCACTCAATGGCAGTAAAATGCACAGTTGAAACTAATCAAGTATATTAAGTTTTGAGAAATGTTGTTTAATTCTGTTTGACAACTTGTTTCTAACTTTGCTTTGGGAAATGTTGTTTGATTTTGTTTGACAACTTTTTTCTACCTTTTTTTTTTCTATCTGCGTAAATTAACGTTGGTCAAGTTGTTTCAAAACTGATGCAATCCTCCATGCTCCAGCATAGTTAAAACTTTATTAAAACTTGAACATGCTGAGTTGTGCCAACCCCTAATTTGACATAAGAGTAGCATTTTAATTGTTTTCAAAGAAGTAGAGACTGACAAACATGCAACATGCAAATCTGATCAAACCTGCCAACCCCTATCTAGACCTGAAAGTGGCATTTCCATTATTTTAACAGTGGTAAAAACTGCCAAACAAGCATCATTTTAAGAACAGCAAAAACTGACAAGAACGACAAAAACTGACAAACACGTATATATTAATATGATCAGACCTACAAAACCTTAGCATTTTCTTTCTTTGAGAAAAGCAAAACCATGTCTGACAGTAACAGCACCAACACTCACCACACCAAAAGTAAGATTCAATAATACATATTTATTATATTTATAATAATGGCTGGCAATGAAAATATTGTATGAAAAAGGCCAAATCAGTTGAATGCATGGGTGCTGATGACTTTTGGGGCAAACTCTCATTGGTTGATGTTTATGTGCCACTAACACCATATACAGATAATCTGCCTTTCATGGCAGTCCACTCCTAGTGTTGATCTTTATGCATCATTATACATCAAGATATTCTTAATTACTTTTTGATTTCTGCAACTTCAACATAGCATTATTTACTGTTAGTGTTTCAGGCACAGCAATCTGAAGCTGGTTGTAGCATACTATGCTCAACACATAGCAGCTGGCAATATGTATAGATTTTTATAGCTGTTATACACCAGTGTTATGCACCAGTCAATTCTTCAACAACTAATCAATCTTAACCCTTAACTATTTTTGTACCTAAATCATCTCAGTTCCAAAATAAGAAATTAGTTTTCTCTGTGTGTGTGTGTGTGTGTGTGTGTGTGTGTGCACAAAAAACTTATCACCATAACTGACAAAAGACTACTAATATAGCCGTGATATATTCCATACTATTTAGGAATATCATAACTGTTGTTATCATATCCTGAATAGGAGTCATTCAAAATTCATTTCCTTCATGCATGGTATACTGCCCATGTAAAGAATGAGAATGAAATCCACTGCTGTCACATGCTGCTTGTGGTAGTAGCTGTAGAAATAGAAGAACAAGAAGTTGTTGTACACGTAATACTAGCTGTAGTCTTCAGTTTAATGTCTTTCCACTTAATCTGACAGTGTGTGTGTGTGTGTGTGTGTGTGTGTGTGTGTGTGTGTGTGCGCGCGCGCGCGCGCGTGTGTGTGTGTTCTACTACTCTGTGCGAAAGTCAGTGCGATGTATAAGTTAGTTATTCATCTGCGTATGCTTTAACAAATGGTTCTCCTAAAGATCTTTCCACATCTTGCTTTTTGCAGTGAAAATATATTCTTAAAACCCATACACTACAGTGTTGGAATGTAAGCAACGGTGTAATAATCTGCAAAAGATGACAACGCACTTGATATCGTATTTTAGGCAATAGATATTTTAACACGGAACATCAATTCTGACAAAGCGTTTTCTTAGGTCTTCTTGGCCTTAGGATGACAAACTGAAAGTCGCTAATTTAGCTACAGTTTCGTCGATTTTACAAACCATGGCGAAAACATGGAAGAGATTTCTGTTCGTCGACACCCTTTTCACGAGCTCGACAGAACTTGCGCGTGCATATCAACGCAAGGGAACTCACTCTGCGAAAATATTGTTGCAGAGTGCCTTTTTTTTCCTTTAAAAAAAAAAAGAAAGAAAGAAAAAAAGAAAAAAAAAAGAGAAAAAAAAAGTGTGTTTTTTCACACTCGAGCAAAAACTAACCCTTTCGAGAATGGCAGGTTAAATCAGACGAACGAGTGGCGGTTTCCCATACTTCGCGCAGGCGAAATGTGATGCTGGTCTGCCTCTTAAAAATCCGTGTCAAAGGAAAAACGTACGAAATGTAACGTCCCAAATCACAACACCTTCCCCGCCCCCTCCACTTCCATTGGGGGGATGAGAGAGGCTTTGGATTAATTTAGTATGCGCAGAATGTGTTTGGAGGAAAGAATAAAGCAAGGGTACACACTTTTAATTATTCCTTGAAGAAACTGGAACCTGACGCAGCTTACAGGCTGCATTGTGGAAGAGTACATGCATGGGTTCAACAGCAAATTGTTATGGGACACAAATTTGACTCGGAAGTTGTGGTTCCCAAGTGAGGTGGTTGGATTATGCACCAATGGGATACTTTGTTCATCAAAGTGGAAACACACAAAACTGAACTGTGGTTTGGTTTGGTAAGCACTGAGAGTCAGTCCTATGTTTGATGCAGATGAGTTGCTGAAGATTTACCAGAGACAGATTCAACTTGGCATATATGACTCTCATGTAATTCTGCCAGTGGGATATTTTGTGGAACCACAGAGTAATCTGTTGGGTCATAATGGAGACACCCATTTACGGGTGTTGATGAACACTGAGGAGTGAAGAATTAGCCCATCGTATGTTTGGTGCACATTTTTTTTTCTATGTCACTGATTGTTGAGAGTGGATGGTGTAAATGGGGGCTTGTTTTCTTTACAGAGATCGTTTTGAGAAGAGTGCTGGACACGCAGTGAAGGGTGTTGCTATAAATAATGACTTGTTTTGGTCTGATGATCGGAAAAAATCTCCACCCTTTACCCACCGGGCGCTGTTACCGAGATTTGAACCCCAGATTTAAAGTCCAACGCTTTAACCACTTGGCTGTTGTGCCCATCACATTGATGTTTGTATGTTGTTCAAACCTTTCATGGCAGTAATGTCCAGCATATAATTTGTGTTTGCTCTTGACCTGGGTTTTGGCTTTTTTGCATGTGTGTGTTCCATGTGTACTGCCTAGGTTTAACCCTTTCACTTCCTATGTCACATTTCGGCACCACCCAGGTAGAGCACCCACGTCATTGAAATGTAACCAGATCATGGGTCGGTCATCTGCAAACCTACTGCTCTTCATCATATTTTGTACACACATCACAGGAGAATCCTCAACTGTTGCTCGACGCCATATAGTGGAGTGATGGCCTAGAGGTAACGCGTCTGCCTAGGAAGCGAGAGAATCTGAGCGCTCTGGTTCGAATCACGGCTCAGCCGCCGATATTTTCTCCCCCTCCACTAGACCTTGAGTGGTGGTCTGGACGATAGTCATTCGGATGAGACGATAAACCGAGGTCCCGTGTGCAGCACGCACTTAGCGCACGTAAAAGAACCCACGGCAACAAAAGGGTTGTTCCTGGCAAAATTCTGTAGAAAAATCCACGTCAATAGGAAAAAACAAATAAAAACTGCATGCAGGAAAAATACAACAAAAAAAAAAGAAAAGAAAAAAAGAAGAAGAAAAAAAAAGGGTGGCGCTGTAGTATAGCGACGCGCTCTCCCTGGGGAGAGCAGCCCGAATTTCACACAGAGTAATTTGTTGTGATAAAAAGAAATACAAAATACAAAAAAATCTGTTCCATGCTTCTGGTGACAGAGAGTGTTGCACTATGAATTAATTGGTGGTGAAGGGGTTACCGAACATCTTTTTGGTGTTGTAGGGATTACTAAACATCTTATTGGTGGTGAAGGGATTACTGAACATCAGATTGGTGGTGAAGGGATCATTGGGAGTGAAGGGATTACTGAACATCTTATTGGTGGTGAAGGGATTATTGAACATCTTGTTGGTGGTGAAGGGATTACTGAACATCTTGTTGGAGGTGGAGGGATTACTGAACACCTTACTGGTGGTGAAGGGATTACTGAACATCTTACTGGTGGTGAAGGGATTACTGAACATCTTGTTGGAGGTGGAGTGATTACTGAACATCTTACTGGTGGTGAAGGGATTACTGAACATCTTATTGGTGGTGAAGGGATTACTGAACATCTTGTTGGAGGTGGAGTGATTACTGAACATCTTATTGGTGGTGAAGGGATTACTGAACATCTTGTTGGTGGTGAAGGAATTACTGAACATCTTGTTGGAGGTGGAGGGATTACTGAACACCTTACTGGTGGTGAAGGGATTACTGAACATCTTACTGGTGGTGAAGGAATTACTGAACATTTTGTTGGTGGTGAAGGGATTACTGAACATCAGATTGGTGGTGAAGGGATTACAAAACATCTTACTGGTGGTGAAGTGATTACTGAACATCTTATTGGTGGTGAAGGGATTACTGAACATCTTGTTGGAGGTGGAGTGATTACTGAACATCTTATTGGTGGTGAAGGGATTACTGAACATCTTACTGGTGGTGAAGAGATTACAAAACATCTTATTGGTGGTGAAGGGATTACTGAACATCTTGTTGGTGGTGAAGGGATTACTGAACATCTTGTTGGAGGTGGAGGGATTACTGAACATCTTACTGGTGTTGAAGGGATTACTGAACATCTTATTGGTGGTGAAGGGATTACAAAACATCTTACTGGTGGTGAAGGGATTACTGAACATCTTGTTGGAGGTGGAGGGATTACTGAACATCTTACTGGTGGTGAAGGGATTACTGAACATCTTGTTGGTGGTGACGGGATTACTGGCCATCTCACTGGTGGTGAAGGGATTACTGAACATCTTACTGGTGGTGAAGGGATTACTGAACATCTTGTTGGTGGTGAAGGGATTACTAAACATCTTGTTGTTGGTGAAGGGATTACTGAACTTCTTACTGGTGGTGAAGGGATTACTGGCTATCTCATTGGTGGTGAAGGGATTACTGAACATCTTACTGGTGGTGAAGGGATTACAAAACATCTTACTGGTGGTGAAGGGATTTCTGAACATCTTACTGGTGGTGAAGGGATTACAAAACATCTTACTGGTTGTGAAGGGATTACTGAACATCTTGTTGGTAGTGAAGGGATTACTGAACATCTTACCGGTGGTGAAGGGATTACTGAACATCTTATAATCTTCTGAAATGACCTTGCTTGTGGTATGAGGAGTGAGTGTGCACCTGCCCCATTCCTGAGACCCTTCTTCTGTTTCTGCTTACCCCCTTTTACAAATGAGTTTCTGGAACAGTAACATTATCTGTCTTTTAATGTTTAAGAATTATTTCTATTTTAAAAGGCACTTTGTTCCTGTATAGTTAAGTCCCTTTACCAAGCGTTTAATATCAACAGTGTTGGTGGAATCTTTTTCAGAATGAAATTTCATTTTGTTAAAACTTGTGTGTGTGTGTGTTTGTGTGCATGCGTGCGAGTGTGTGCGTGTGCGCAGCATGAACTGTGTGAAAGGATCACGGTCCCTGGAGTAAAAGTTGCTTGCAAGATTTTGCGTCTTAAAAATGATTCATCATCATCATTGTTCTCATTTGTTCACACACAACACACACTCACTCACCATAAACAAACAGCATGTGTTCAGTTCCTGTTTCGATGTTTATTCAACACACCAGTCAGTTGAGTCGTCACATTTCTAGATTACTATGTTGTGTTGAGTTGTGTGTTTTATAGCATTGTATTGTATTGTATTGTATTGTATTGTATTGTATTGTATTACTTTTTGTCACAACAGATTTCTCAGTTTGGAATTTGAATTGCTCTCCCTGGAGAAATGCAGTGCCAACCTTTTTTTTTGTTCTTTCTTTTTTTCTTCTTCTGTCTGCAAGATTTTACTTTCAAAGTGCTTGGATATTTCTACAGAATCTTACCAGGGATAACCCCTTTTAATGCCATTGGTTCTTTTACAAAGTGCATGCTGTAGACGAGACCTCGGTTCATCCTGTCACCCAAAGGACAAGCATCCAGGTGTAGTGGAGGGAGAGTGAGGGAGGCTGGGGGGGAGGGTGGGGGGCAGGGTGGCAGTAGAAATCCTGGTCTATAAAAATAATTACAATCATTATTCAAGCCAGTGACAAAAGAACCCACACTGATACATACACACAAACAGACACACACGAGTATGGGCATGCACAGGAGTGCAGACAGACGCATGTCTATGCATGAGTAATCACACACACAATGATTCTCCCCCTCTCTGAATCAAATCATGTTGTTTATAGCCCAGCTGACCCATAAGGCCACATCAGGGCTGCCTCTCCCTCGCTCTCAATCACACACAAATATGACTGCTGTTAAGCATACTCAGTTAAAGCTGCTGACACGGTTTTTTAGTGGCACAAAATCGGGGAGAAAAACAAAGACAATGTGCTGTCCACAAAATATCTAGTGACACAACGGTCCTTCAACCCGCTATCTACTCTCCTCCACTGTCTCCACAGACTTGGCATTTTCAGTAGGTGGGGGTGGTGGGAGTGGGGTGGTGGGGGGGGGTGGTGGTGGAGAGAATGGGGAGTTTGGAAGGTGGGGGGGTGGTGGGGTGGCAGGAGTTACAGGATGTTTAACACGCTTGTGTATGAGCAGGAAGGAGAGTTCTGGTACCAGCAGGTCTGCAACACATGTCAACCTGGAAGAACGGAAAAAAATCTCTCTGACCTGATCATCAGTGAACACTGGATCAAATTTCCCAAACCATAACTGACCCTGCCATGGACCCCTCAAGTGAATAAACCAGCTGACATGCCTGCATTTTGGGAGAGACTGTTCTGAAAGGAATTAAAACATATACCCCACCCCCCACCCCCAACCCCCTCCCTTCCCCAACCTGGCAACAAACAAACATAAATCTGATACCAGCTCAAATCTTTATCTTTCATTCTTTTTTTCTTTTTGTGTTGTGTGTGTGTGTTTTTTGCTTTTGTTTGGAAAGAGGGTGGCAGCTTGGGGTGGTGGTGGAAGGGTGGGGAGAGGGGTTTGATATTGCACTTTGTCTGTCATGAATGTGAACACAATCATATATATATTAACAAACAAACAAAAAAAGAAAAAAGAAAGACATTAATCTATGAAATAATAAAACCCATCACTCATTTACAACACAGATCTACAAACATATTACCCTCAAGTACACATTCATTGTCTTTCATCTGAATTCCCTAAAATCAGTGACACAAACAATGAACGAATCATAATACAAAGTGATAAATCACAAAGTGGGTAATAATATCAAATGGATCAATTAAAAAAAAAAAAAAAAAAAAAAAAAATCACCACAAAGGAACCCAGCACTGCAGGGACTGCATAAACTGACAATCAAACATTCCTACAATATCAATAGATATTAAAAAAAAAAAAATCAAAGCTCCCACTCTCTCTCACTTCAGTACAACCAAGTGACATCTATCAATTACTTCAATAAAGCCATCGCAACGACTGGCATGACTTAACTGTTGTTTACACTGCGCTTTTGTATTCAGTTCCATATTTCATGGACAATATAAGGCAATACTTTTTTCAACTTCAACCCATGTCCCTTTATGGTACAACTGTGCCAAATGTGTAGTTAAAATCTGCTGACACACTGTCACAAAACAGAACTGTATCTGGGACAACTCCAAATCCAGAAGTTTGACGTTAAAAGGTGGTGAAAATGACAGACCCCATGTGCCTTATAGTGCAATGAACCTACAGTGAAGTTGAAATCTGTCAAAACACTGTCATAAATCAGCTCATATGTCAGGGCAGACAGACAGACAGAAAGTGACAGAGACACAGACACAGAGAAAGAGAGACAGACAGTGAGAGAGAGAGAGAGAGAGAGAGAGAGAGGCAGACAGAAAAAGAGAGACACAGAGAGTGAGAAAGAGAGAGCTCTGAGAGAGACAGACAGACTGAGACAGAGAGAGAGACAGACAGACAGAGAAAGAGAGAAAGACAGAGAAAGAGACAAAGAGTGAGAAAGAGAGAGCCCTGAGAGAGACAGAGAAAAGACACAGAGAATGAGAGAGAGAGACAGACAGACAGACACACAGGCAGACAGAGAATGAGTGACACAGCCAGTGTGAGAGAGAGAGAGACAGACAGACAGACAGACAGACACACAGGCAGACAGAATGAGTGACACAGCCAGTGTGAGAGAGAGAGAGAGAGAGAGAGAGAGACAGACAGACAGACAGACACACAGGCAGACAGAATGAGTGACACAGCGAGTGAGAGAGAGAGAGAGAGAGAGAGAGAGAGAGAGGTGGGTGGGGATCGGGGGCTAAGTGTTTGTGACTAAACTCGTCAGACTGGTGATCCACTGTACTACGCTGTTCTTCATCACTGGCCAGTGTCACACAGCCAGGAACAGAGAGGTGTATGGCAGGGACCAGCCACAGGTGTTCACTGAACCATTACACTGGAAAGTTTGGGTCAGTATATGCTGTGTGTGTGTGTGTGTGTGTGTGTGCGCGCGCGCACACACATGTGCGTGTGTATGTGTGTGTGTGTGTGTGTGTTGTGTGTGTGTGTGTGTGTGAGTGAGTGAGTGAGTGAGTGAGTGAGTGTTGTGTTGTGTTGTGTTGTGTTGTGTGTGTGTGTGTGTGTGTGTGCACGTGTGCACGCGCGTGCGTGTGTGTGATTCAGTTTCAGTTTCGAGGACATGTTAAGAGTGTGCTGACAGATCCGAATAATATGTAACACCACATCTGCTACATAAGGGGAAAAAAAAATAAATAAAAGAAGACGAAAAGGAACAAGAATCAAACATTTAACATTCCAATACAAAAAAATCAACACACTTATTTCTATTTGTCACACCCAATGTGTGTGTGTGTGTGTGTGTGTGTGTGTGTGTGTGTGTGTGAATAATCTTACAGGGGAAGACAAACCAAACATGCTCATCGTTCTCGTTCCTCTCCCCTAACTACATGTCCCAGCCAACGACACACCCACAGTAAAAAGGTCTATGGCCTCCCATCCATCGGCTGACTAAAAACACAACAGAACATTATTTCAGAGCGCATGCCGGCAGGTAACTTCTCTTCCTCGCATGCCACAATCATGACTATCCATTCTGATACAGCCACAATCTTCAGTCAGAAACCAGGCTCTGATCGCTTTACAAACACGGAGTCATTTGCACCAGCTGCCTCTACGCACTCATCATTGGTTTCCTGTGTCATTCAGGTAGGATTTAGTCATGCCCATACACACTGTGTACATTTCGAGTGGATTTTACCACCAAAATTTTTGCCAGGGACAACTCTGTCATTGCTATGGGTTCTATTACCTGCATGAATTATGTTCCAACCGGTTATCTCTCACGGTAAAGTCGATGGTCGGCTCTCGTTATCATTAACATACTCTGCCCTCTAATCTTCTGCTGCAATGAACACACACACACACACACACACACACACACACATGTGTGCATACACATTCACACTCAAACACAATGCACCTGTACATGCACAACACCAACTTAGGTCAGAGACAAAATTCTGAGCTCATGCGCAGATAAATACATCCACACACAAAAACCATACAACAGAAAAACACACACACACACATATACTCAAACACATTACACATACAGACACACACACACACACATGCACACACACACACATATACACATGGTTCACACCCAGTCTTATGTTACTTCACTGCTTGCTACATCCTTTGACACACACACATGCACACACACAACACACTGCTCAACACCCACGCCCACACCAACTCCGTAACTTTCTCCCTCACCTTCCTACTACATACAAACAAGCACACAATACATTACACACAAACACACAATCCACTACACAAACACACACATACACACAAAACACACACCCTCCCCACTCCCACAAACACACACACCATACCGACACACACACTACACAACGCCCCCCAACACTTCCCCCTACACAAACACACATCAGAGTCACTTCATTTTCCGCGCCTCCACTGTCGTCTCATGATGATGATGACAGTGATGATGATGATCCTTTGCAGCACCACCACCAGTGCCGGTACCCATGTCCGCCTTAAGCTGCGAGGAACGAGGAGGAGAAAGCGAGAAGTGGGGGCTCGACCACAGGGCCATCAGCAGCACCCCGTGACAGACGTGCAGGACGGAGCTGCTGCTGACCGTCGACGGGTAGGTGTTCCAGCTGAGCTCCAGCAGTCCCAGAATCAGCACCCTGGAACAACAGGGTAGACAGCAGTTTCTATACAGTGTGTGTGTGTGTGAGTGTGTGTGCGTGTGTGTGTGTGTGTGTGTGTGTATGAAGACAGGTATGTGTTCCAACTGAGATCCAGCAGTCCCAGAATCAGCACCCTGGAATGACAGGGCAGTTTATATACAGCGTGTGTGTGTGTGTGTGTGTGTGTGTGTGTGTGTGTGTGTGTGTGTGTGTGTGTGTGTGTGTGTGTGTGTGTGTGTGTGTGTGTATGAAGACAGGTAGGTGTTCCAACTGAGATCCAGCAGTTCCAGAATCAGCACCCTGGAACAACAGGGTAGACAGCAGTTTATATACAGTGTGTGTGTGTGTGTGTGTGTGTGTGTATGTGTATGTGTGTGTGTGTGTGTGTATGAAGACAGGTAGGTGTTCCAGCTGAGCTCCAGCAGTCCCAGAATCAGCACCCTGGAACAACAGGGTAGACAGCTGTTTATATACAGTGTGTGTGTGTGTGTGTGTGTGTGTGTGTGTGTGTGTGTGTGTGTGTGTATGAAGACAGGTAGGTGTTCCAACGGAGATCCAGCAGTTCCAGAATCAGCACCCTGGAATGACAGGGTAGACAGCAGTGTGTACAGGATTCACTGGAAGAACTGTGATTTATTTCATGAGTACAGTGTGTGATATGTGTGTGTGAGAGACGGAGAAAGAGAGAGCAAAAGAGATTGAGAGATAATGGGGGGGGGGGGGGGGAAGCACAGAGAGAAAGAGTGTTTGCATGTGTATGTGCTGGATGAACTTTGATTTTTGATCAGTGTGTGTGTGTGTGTGTGTGTGTGTATGTGTGTGTGTGAGGGAGAGAGAGAGTGAGATGGAGAGAGAGAGCAGTGAGAGAGAGAGAATCTGCACATAAGTGTACCACTTGCATTAACACACACAGACACAGACACACACCACCACCCTATCCCTGCCCCCTACCGCCACCACTGCCCCGAAATCCTACCTCACCTCACCTGCACACAACAGGCAGCACACACACACACACACACACAAACATCACACACAAAAAACAACACAACATACACACAACACTCCCACCCATTCCCACACCCCTACCCACCCACTCACCCTACATTCCCTCACCTGGACACAACAGGCAGCACACACACACAAAACATACACACAACACTCCCACCCCAACCCCTACCTTCCTTCACCTGGACACAACAGGTAGCGCACACACACAAAACATACACACAACACTCCCACCCCAACCCCAAATCCTACCTTCCTTCACCTGGACACAACAGGTAGCGCACACACACAAAACATACACACAACACTCCCACCCCAACCCCAAATCCTACCTTCCCTCACCTGGACACAAGTGAGAACGCACACACATATACATACCACACCCACACAACAGGTAACAAACACACGAACACACTACACACACACACAACACCCCACCATCCCTACACCCCCCCCACCTCCACCCCCAAACCCTACCTACCTTCACCTGGACACAACAGGTAGCACACAAACACATAACACCACACCCACACAACACTCCCACCCATCACCCCCCCCTCCCCCAATCCTACCTACCCTCACCTGGACACAACAGGTAGCATAAACACAACACACACAACACCCCCACCATCACCACATCCCCCCCCCCAAATCCTCCTCCAAACCTACCTTCCCTCACCTGGACCCAACAGGTAGCACATACACACACACACACACACAACAGCAATATCCACATTTCTTCCCCTCCAATCCTCTGTGAACACTGCTCATTCTGTCTTCAGGGGAAGAATTGTGGATAAAAACTGCACCCCCCCCCCTTCCCCCCCACCCCCCCCCGAACCAACCCCCATCCCTCCCACCCCCACACCCTCCTGAAATCCCTCTGCCACCCTCACCTGGACACGACTGGCAGGGAGGTGCACCACAGCAGCAGGTGCAGGCTGTGGAAGTACCAGACGTAGAACTGGTAGTGCAGTGAGCGACTGAAGCACATGCCGATGAAGTTGGCGCTGAACAGGGGCAGTAGGATCTGTGTCCTCAGTCAAGGAACCCTCTCTCCTCCTCCTCAACCCCTTTCACTTTCAGAACTATTTGTGTCATAAGTCTCCTCCTCAACCCTTTCACTTCTGGAACTATTTGTGACATAAATCTCCTCCCTAAACCTTTCACTTCCAGAATCATTTGTGTCATAAGTCTTCTCCTTAAACCTTTAACTTCTGGAACTATTTGTGTCGTAAGTCTTCTCCTTAAACCTTCCACTTCCAGAATCATTTGTGTCATAAGTCTTCTCCCCTTTCACTTTCAGAACTATTTGTATCATAAGTCTCCTCCTCAACCCTTTCATTTCCGGAACTATTTGTGACATAAATCTCCTCCCTAAACCTTTCACTTCTGGAACTATTTGTGTCATAAGTCTCGTCCTTAAACCTTTCACTTCCAGAATCATTTGTGTCATAAGTCTTCTCCTCAAACCTTTCACTTCCAAAACTATTTGTGTCAGAAGTCTCGTCCTTAAACCTTTCACTTCAGGAACTGTTTGTGACGTAAGTTTTCTCCTTAACCCCTTTCACTTCCGGAACTATTTGTGTCATAAGTCTCCTCCCTAAATCTTTCACTTCTGGAACTATTTGTGTCATAAGTCTCGTCCTTAAACCTTTCATTTCTGGAACTATTTGTGTCATAAGTCTCCTCCTTAAACCTTTCACTTCAGGAACTATTTGTGTCGTCAGTCAAAGAATCCACTCTCCTTAACCTTCTCACTTCCGGAACTATTTGTGTTGTCAGTCAAAGAATCCACTCTCCTTAACCTTCTCACTTCCGGAACTATTTGTGTCATCAGTCAAAGAATCCACTCTCCTCCATAACCCCTTTCACTTCCGGATCTATTTGTGTCATCAGTCAAAGAATCCACTTTCCTTAACCTTCTCACTTCCGGAACTGTTTGTGTCGTCAGTCAAAGAATCCACTCTCCTCCTTAACCTTCTCACTTCCGAACTATTTGCATCATCACTCAAAGTATCCACTCTCCCTAACCCTTTCACTTCCGGAACTATTTGTGTTGTCAGTCAAAGAATCCACTCTCCTTAACCTTCTCACTTCCGGAACTATTTGTGTCATCAGTCAAAGAATCCACTCTCCTCCATAACCCCTTTCACTTCCGGATCTATTTGTGTCATCAGTCAAAGAATCCACTTTCCTTAACCTTCTCACTTCCGGAACTGTTTGTGTTGTCAATCAAAGAATCCACTCTCCTCCATAACCCCTTTCACTTCCAGAACTGTTTGTGTGATTTTTGCAACATTCTTCTTTTTCTTCTTCGTTTGTGGGCTGCAACTCCAATGTTCACTTGTATGTACACCAGTGGGCTTTTATGTGTTTGACTTTTTTACCCTGCCATTTTGGCAGCCATAATCTGTTTTCGGGGGTATTTTTGCATATTAATCACCAAACTCTTTTTTTTTTTTTTATCAGAAAAATTAAAACCATGCTCAAAAGTATGTAAAAGTATATGTTTTCTTGATATTTATATTTATATAGTGTCTATCCTCAGTCAGAGACCAAGCTCATTTGCATAACAGGCTGTCTGCCGACCTGGGTAGAGCTGACTGACGGCTGCCACTGGGGGCATATCATTCGTTTCCTATGTCATTCAATCAGATATTAGGTGCGCAAACACATCCACACTCACACAGACAATGAAACATGAGACATTCTACATGTATGACCGTTTGATTTATTTACCCCGCCACGGGCACAAGAGCCGAGTGCTTAAAGCGTTGGACTTTCGATCCGAGGGTCCTGGGTTCGAATCTCAGTAACGGCGCCTGGTGGGTAAAGGGTGGAGATTTTTCCGATCTCAGAGGTCTACATAATTCATGTGCAGTCCTGCCAGAGCCTGTCCAACACCACCTGTTTTTCAAACCCAAATTTTCCAGGCAGCCTCAAGCATGGAGTGTCCTGACAGGGTGAAGAGCAGTTTCCGTTTCTGTTTCTCAAGGAGGCATCACTGCCGTCAGACAAATCCATATATTTGTATTTGTATTTCTTTTTATCACAACAGATTTCTCTGTGTGAAATTCGGGCTGCTCTCCCCAGGGAGAGCGCGTCGCCATACTACAGCGCCACCCATTTTTTTGTATTTTTTCCTGTGTGCAGTTTTATTTGTTTTTCCTATCGAAGTGGATTTTTCTACAGAATTTTGCCAGGAACAACCCTTTTGTTGCCGTGGGTTCTTTTACGTGCGCTAAGTGCATGCTGCACACGGGACCTCGGTTTATCGTCTCATCCGAATGACTAGCGTCCAGATCACCACTCAAGGTCTAGTGGAGGGGGAGAAAATTTCGGGGGCTGTGCCGTGATTCGAACCAGCGCGCTCAGATTCTCTCGCTTCCTAGGCGGACGCGTTACCTCTAGGCCATCACTCCACAACACCACATCTGCTAGACAGATGCCTGACCAGCAGCAAAGTCCGACAGGCTTGGTCAGGCCCTGAGTGCATGCATATATATTTGTGTACGTATCAAAGTGGATTTCTTCTGCAGATTTTTTGTCAGAGAGAGAACACTTGCATTGCCATGGGTTCTTTTCCAGTGCGCAAAGTGCGTGCGGCACACAGGATCTCGGTTTATCGTCTCATCAAAATGGCTGAAGGCTCAGTTTGATTTTCCAAGGGCGAGACTGGGGGTAACTGAACCGAGACCCTTACAGGGACACTGTACTGGCTGATAACATGTCTTAACATTCCTGCCACCTTCATCCTAGGCACAGCAACAGGCAAGGATATGGATCGGTTGCAGTCTAGCGGAAGAGGGTCGCATCCAGAGGGAGAATTTGAGTCCCGGGAACAACCTGTGACATAGCACAAGATTACAAACATTTTATTTTATCACATATTTTTTTTGTTTTTTTTATGAACCTATTTATTATTTCATATTTTGTCCTATCAAAAGGGAAGTGGTAAAAATACCAAAACAACCACCACCCCTGCTCACTGTCTCCACTTGAACAGCGGAAGAGGAGGAGGAATTCATTGTCTTGGCCACATAAATCTGCTCACCTGCCCCCTCCGCTAACCCTCCCCCTCAGCCCCCAAATTTCCCCCCCTCCCAACCCACCCCCCTCCACCACCACCCTGCTCACCGTCTCCACTTGAAGAAGCAGAAGAGCAGAAGGGCTAGGACATGGCAGCCCAGAAGGCTGATGTGGAACGCTCGGTTGAGGAAAAGATCCTCCGGCAGCAGGCGCCAGTTGACCGTCCACTTGTAGAAGAACTGCCGGCCCAGGTCGAAGGACCGCAGCAGGTAGCCCCTCGGGTTCTCCATGAGGAACGGAAGACCCAACAGAATCTGAAAGTTTCAGTTTCATTTTCTCAAGAAGGCCGTCACTGTGTTCATACAAAGCCATATCTACATATACATACATGCTACCACCCTATTTCTACATTCCTTTAATGCACTTCAGAATTGTGTTAATGGTTTCTGATTATTACCATTGTTATTATTGAATTGTTACTGTTAAATGTACCCACCCCCACCCTATCACTGTATCAGTGTGGATCTGGTTTTTTTTGTCTTTACATGATTTTGCCAGAGGACAACACTCTTGTTGCCATGGGTTCTTTTTCAGTGCACCAAGTGCATGCTGCACATGGGACCTCGGTTTATCGTCTCATCTGAAAGACTAGACGCTCAGTTTGATTTTTTTTTTTTCCAAGTCAAACTTGGGAGAAAGGGAGAGAGTGGGATTCAAACCCACACTCTCATGGACTCACTGTATTGGCAGGTGAGCGTCTTAACCATTCTGCCACCCTCCTCCTTAACCTCCTCCCCCAGCCCCCAACCCCCCCCCCCCACCCACCCCCACTATTTTTTAACTAAGAGGAAAAGAAAGGTTTTATAAAAAAAAAAAAATCATTTTAATACATTTAGTTACTTACTTTAAAAAAGATTAAAAAAAAATAAATCAACATATTTAGTTAGTTTACTTACTTAACCCCATAGGCAAAAGGTAGGCTTCTGTGTTGTGTTTTGTTGTTGTTGTTGTTGTTGTTGTTGTTGTTGTTGTGTGTGTGTGTGTGTGTGTGTGTGTGTGTGTGTGTGTGTGTGTGTCTGTGTGTGTGTGTGTGTGTGTGTGTGTGTGTGTGTGTGTGTGTGTGTGTGTGTGTGTGTGTGTGTGTGTGAGTATGCATGTGGAACCCGGGACCCTCAGATTGAAAGTCCAATGCTTTGACAGCTCAGTTATTGCGCCCGTCAGTGAACGCCATAGGAGCATGATGCATCAGTTGTTGGTATTTTTGGATTGATATGGATACTTATATAGCACCTACCCTCGGTCAGAGACCAAGCTCTAAGTGCTTTACAAACACGGGGTCATTTGCACAACAGGCTGCCTACCTGGGTAGAACCGACTGACGGCTGCTACTGGGCACTCATCATTCGTTTCCTGTGTCATTCAATCAGATTTCCTGTGTCATTCAATCAGATTTCAGGCACGCACACATACACACTCAGACATGTAACATTTTACATGTATGACCGTTTTGTTTATTTACCCCACCATGTAGGCAGCCATACTGTGTTTTTGGGGTGTGTGCATGGTGGGTATGTTCTTGTTTCCATAACCCATCGATCGCTGACATGGATTACAGGATCTTTAACGTGCATATTTGTTCTTCTGCATGCGCATACACACGAAGGGGGTTCAGGCACAAGCAGGTCTGTACACATGTTGACCTGGGAGATCGGAAAAATATAAAAATATCCACCCTTTACCCACCAGACGGGTCACCATGATTCGAACCCGGGACCCTCAGATTGAAAGTCCAATGCTATAACCATTCGGCTATTGCGCCTGTCAATCATCACCCTCATTCATCATTATCGAAATATAGAAAACAAAATGATGTTGTGATTATCATTACCATTGTTGTTATCATTATCACTATTGATGCTATTATCATTATTACAAATGTTCATACAGCACCTCTCTTTGATCAGAGACCAAATTCTCAGCACTTGACACCAACAGAGTCATTTGCGCAACAGGCTGTCTACCTGGGTACTGGCGACTGTATTGTCAGCTGCCTTCAGATGCTCAACATTCATTTCCTCCGTCATTCAGTCAAGCTTCAACAATGCACACACACACAACACGCACACTCACTCACACACACGCACACACACTCAAACATGTATGCACACACACACATACACACACACACACACATCAAAACACACACACACACATATATAACAGTGGATTATTCCAAAAATTTCACCAGGGACAACTCCATTGTTTGATGTGGGTTCTTATACAATCGCTAAATGCAGGCCACACATGGATGGGACCTCACTTTATCATCTCATCTGAACGAGAACAGAAACAAACAAAAAAAGAAAGTGCAAAAAAAAAAAAGAAAAAAAAGAAAAAAAGTATTGTATCGAATTGTATTACTCTTTTTTTTGTCACAACAGCATTCTTTGTGTGAAATTCGGACTGCTCTCCCCAGGGAGAGCGCATTGCTACACTGAGAGCGCCACCCATTTTTTTTTGGTATTTTTTCCTACCTGCAGTTGTTGTTTGTTTTTTTATTGAAGCATATTTTTCTACAGAATTTTGCCAGGGACAACCCTTTTGTTGCCACGGGTTCTTTTATATGCGCTAAGAGTATGCTGCACACAAGACTCGGTTTATCATCTCATCCGAATGACTAGCATCCAGACCATCACTGCAAGGTCTAGTGGAGGGGAAGAAAATACTGGCAAACTCTGCCGCCGGGATTCGAACCAGTGTGCTCAGCTATCCTAGGCGGACGCGTCACCTCTAAGCCATCACTCCAAAGTCCATCCCCCTCCTCCCCGAAGGTATACCAGCCGAATGGTGAAAGCATTGGACTTTCAATCTGAGGGTCCTGAGTTCGAATCTCCGTGGCGCTTGGTGGGTAAGGGTGGATATTTTTCTGATCTCCCAGGTCAACATGTGTGCAGACCTGCCAGTGCCTGAACCCCCTCCGCATGTATACACACGCAGAAGATCAAATACGCACGTTAGAGATCCTGTAATCCATGTCATATCCAGCGAACACCCCCCTGAAAACGGAGTATGGCTGCTTACATGGCGGGGTAAACAAACAAAGCGGTCATACACGTAAAACGTTATGTATTTGTCTGAGTGTGTATGTGTACGTGCCTGAAATCAGATTGAATGACAAAGGAAACGAATGATGAGCGCCTAGTGGCAGCCGTCAGTCGGCTCTACCCAGGTAGGCAGCATGTTGTGTAAATGACCCTGTGCTTGTAAAGCGCTTAGAGGTTGGTCTCCGACTGAGGATAGGCGCTATGTAATATCCATATCAATCAATCAATGGTGTGAGTGACTGACTGACCTGAGGCGTGGCACAGATGGTCAGGTGAAGCAGAGTACCAAGGGTACCTTGACTGACCAGCAACAGGAAGAGAAGGGCCGGAGCAAACAGGAGCAGGTTCATCTTGACCGCCACCCCAAGGCTTCACACAACAACAACTCACAACTCACAATATAAAACGTTTTTTGTTGTTTTTTTATTATTATTATTTTTTTAATTCAAGGATTAAGATTTTTTTTTTTTTTTTTTTTAGGCATGGCCTAGTCTTCCAATCTGTCCTTTGCCAATCTTTATCAGTTACAATAAATTATAGCACACATATACTTAAAGAAGATGGAAGACAGACAGACAGACAGGTGCACATTGTTTCTGGCTAGGTAGGTGAAGCGTAGTTCTTTTTTCTCCCCCACCCTCCCCCATACATGCACACAGTCACACGCATGTGCACGCACACACACACACACAAACACACATAAACACACACACTCTGAAGCAGCCCAGCAACAGAGAGACGTACATCAATATATAGCACAACAACAATAATTATGATAATAAAACTGTGCATTTACATAGTGCTTTCAAGCCTCTCTAATTTCTTTACAGTGCCACTTCAGTCAGACTAAAAGCACACAAGAAGTGAAGAACACACATACAGACACATCCACACATGCACATCCCTAAGCTGTAAAACAACACACATGTATGTATGTACATCATATCATGCCACCCTCCGTGGCTTATGTATGTGAGTGAGCGTAGTTGATTCTTTACATGCATGTATGCATGCATGCGCACGCGCGCACACACACACACATACACACACACAAACACACACAGGTGAGTGAGCATAGTTAATTCTTCACATGCTTGCACACACTCACACACACACACACACACACACAAACACACACACACACACACACACTGACTAAGACATACAAGCTTTTTGAATGACACAATATCAGATGTGATGATCAATGCTTCAATAACAAAATGCCAGCAATCAACAGTATGTGTGAAGAGGACAAACAAACAAAAAACAAAACTGTTCCTCCTCCTCCACACACACACACACACACACACACACACACACACCATTTACTCCAGCCCCCCTCCACCCTGTCCCCCTGCGGCCGACCTACCTGTACAACAGACAGCCGGTGGCCCAGCGGCCGTGGAGGAAGGCCAGGACCGCCAGGTAAAGGAAGAGCATGGCCACAGGGTCGTTGAACAGCCGCAGAACGTAGATGGAATGGATGCGGTACGACGCGCAGCACATGAAGAAAAACACGTAGGGCGGGACCTGAGAATAAAATGTATTCACTGTATTCGTTTATTCATTCATCTATTACTTCTTCTTCTTCGTTCAAGGCTGCAACGCCCACACTCACTCTTATGAACATGAGGGGGCTTTTACGTATGCAACCATTTTTACCCCGCCATGCAGACAGCCATACGCCGTTTTGGGGTGTGTGCATGCTTGGTATGTCCTTGTTTCTAAAACCCACCGAACGCTGACATGGATTACAGAGTCTTATGCAGGCACTTTCATGTCTGCAAATGTGTTGAAAGATCAGGGAAAATATCCACCCTTTACCCATCAAGCGCCGATACTGAGATTCAAACCCAGGATCCTCTAATTGAAAGTCCAACACTTTAACCACTCGAGTATTGCACCCCTCACTGAATTCATTTATTCAATTATGTACTACTGAATTCATTTATTTCTTTATACATTTTTAATTTTCTTATTCACTTATCCATTTGGAAATATTTATTTATGTATTACTGAATTCCTTTATTTCTTTAGACATCTATTTCTTGGTTTATTTACTTATCCATTCATATATATCTAATTATCAGTTTATTCATTTATCTATTTATCTAGATTCATTCATTTATTCACCCATTCATTAATTCATCTATATTTATTTATTTATTTAATTATCCATTTGTCTTTGTTGCTTTAACCCCAGCTGTACAAAAATGGCCACATCATTTGTTCATTTATCTTTGTTCCTTTCTTATCTTTGTTCATTTATCTTTGTTCCTTTCTTATCTTTGTTCCTTTATCTTTGTTCCTTTCTTATCTTTGTTCATTTATCTTTGTTCCTTTCTTATCTTTGTTCCTTTCTTCCCAAACAACCACACATGTCCATATCATTTATTTACAAAATTCATATAATTATCTTAGTTGCTTAAACCCCAGCCGACTGCACAGGGCCATATCCTTGATTGGTTAATTAAATTAATTAATCAAGTGACTGATTAATTAATGAGGGCCCACAACAACAACAACAAAAGAAAAAAAAAGTGGGAAAAATTAGGAGGATGGAGGCCCCACACAAAAAAGAAGAAGAAGAAAAAAGATTAATTAATTAATCTTCTATTACCTGTAGCCCAGCCAGTCTCACAGGACTATATCATGGCAAAAAAAACTGTAAATTTTGTTCCTGTAGAACCTGATCCTATGGACTCCACATTAACCCTGGCTAATGGTACAAAAAAGGCCGTAGTAGCGACAGTGATCAACCCATCAATGCTTGACTTTTTGTTCATCATTTTGACGTGAGCTTTATCATATGCTGCACCCTATTTTTGTGAGACTCAGATGTGAGATTTAACTTGCAGTCAGTAAAATATTGGTAAGAAAAAAAAAGAAAAAGAAAAAAAAAAAAAAAAAAAAAATCGCCCAAGACAACACACCCAACGCACCGTACAAAATGAAAACATCCTCAATAATAATAACATAAAGATGAAGTGCTCTTCTTTAGCACTGTTCCTTCACAGAGAGGCTCACAGTGCTTTCACAAATTAAATATACCAAGAAAGAACAACAATGATTAAGTTAATCTGAACTGAAATGCACCCTTTCTCTCTTCTGAGCTCATGGCGCAAAAGAACTGTTCACTCTCGTTCCCTTCCAACCCCGTCTTTTGTATCTCATTCATGCAAAGAGTTGGAAGGTATAGGGTAAAATCAATAATGAGAAAAAAAAGAGAAAAGAATAAAAAAAAGGAGAAAGATAGAAAAAAGGTCAATCATAAGTACAGCCACTCTCTCTTTCCCTTCTGACCCCATCTTTTGTATCTCATTCATGCAAAAAGAGTTGGAAGGAACGGGGCAGAATCAATGACGACAAAAAATAAAAATAAAAATTAAAAAAGGAGAAAGAAAGAAAAAAGGTCAATCAAAACCACAGCCACTCTCTCTTTCCTTCGGACCTGTCTTTTGTATCTCATTCATACGAAAAGACTTGGAAGGTATGGGGCAGAATCAATAATGTGAAAAAGAACCAAAAAGAATTAAAAAAAAAAAAAAGGAGAAAGAAAGAAAAAAGGTCAATCAAAACCACAGCCACTCTCTCTTTCCTTCGGACCCGTCTTTTGTATCTCATGCATGCAATAAGAGTTGGAAGGCATGGGGCAGAATCAATAATAAGAAAAACTGAAAAAAAAAAAAAAAAAAAAAAAAAAAAAAAAAAAAAAAAAAAAGAAAGAAAGGCAAAACAGTCAATCAAAACTTGTACAGCCAAATGTACCTTCCTCGTTCTGCGATAGATGAGGAAAATGACGGACAGGGTGAGCAGATACAACGCAGCGAAGATGTACTGTCCCAGGCGGATGTTTGCCCCGCGCTCTGTGATGTAATACAGCCCCATGAAGATGTAGACAAAGCCTGCCGGGTATCTATCAAACCATGTATGGAAATAAAACACAACAAAGTTAGATGTTGAAAAAAGGGTGCAAGTTGATATGTAGGAATATGGATATCTATTACTATATATGAAGACTTATTTAAAATGACTTATTCAAACATTCTCAGTCGTTTTTGCTAAGAATGTTATATGTGTACATCACTTATGTGTGTGTGTGTGTTTGTTGTTTTAAAAAAAAAAAATTTTTTTTTACTATTGTTGTTTTTTCATGTTGTTTTTTTTGTTTTATTTTCCTATTGTTACTGTGTTTTTGTCAAATTTGTCTTTTCTCTTTTCCCAATATATGTATTTATTCATTTATATTGTCATGTCAATTGTCCATGTGTTATAAAAATGGGGGAAAAAAAAAGCTTAAAAAAAAAAGAAAAAAAAAGAAAAAGAAGCCTGCTGGGTATCTGAACAGCAAGCAAGCAGACCACTGGTGTACACTGATATTATTACTTCATCAAATCAGTCATGATCGATGAGCGTACAGGGCTGGGTTGCACACACGTGTGCAATCTTACTCGAAGTTTGCTTAGTGTTAAGAATTCTCCTTAAGTCAATGCTGATTCATCATCATTGTATGGATTCTTTTATACTGTGCCTATCCTTGTTCAGAGACCAAGCTCTAAGTGCTTTACAAACACGGAGTCATTTGCAAAGTAGGCTGCCTACCTGGGTAGAGCTGACTGACTGCTGCCACTGGGCGTACATCATTCGTTTTCTGTGTCATTCAATCAGGTTTCAGACATGCAACACACACACACACACACACACACACACATACACAAATATATGTAACATTTTACGTGCATGTACGTGTTTTGTTTACTTACCCTACCATGTATACAACCATACTCTGTTTCTGGGGGAGTGCAAGCTCAGTATGCTGTTCTTTTTATAACCCAGTGAATACTGACAAGGATCACAGGATCTTTAACTTTGATCTCCTGCACTTGAAGAGGTTCAGGCACTACCAGGTCTGCACATATTTTGACCTGGGAGATTGAAAAAATCTCCAACTCACCAGGTGCGACTGCCTCAAGGGGATCAAACTCAGCAAACTTGGTTGAAAATCCAGTGCTCTAATCATTTGACCATTGCATATAACTTACAACTTTGCTTTGTGTTTAGATTTTTCCTAAGACTATACTAATTCCATAAAGAGTTAAGATCTTTACGCTAGGTAAAATCACTGCTGCTAAAACCGCTCATGCAACCCGGCCCAGATTTCATCTCCTTGCAAAATCAACACACAACCAATGGTACAATGGAGCGCATTATATCTGAATCTATATCATATGTATGCTTGCACATGTATTGTTACATACATTAATTAATACATCAAAGAAAAGTTTTCAACTGCTTTTTCTCAAGACCTTCCTCATTGTATAAAAGTTTTAATTTTCACCCTGAAATTTATTTTACTTCCTCTCTCTTTCTCATCACATTTATTTTAAAAACCTGACTCCACAAGTTCATATATATATATATATATATATATATATATATATATATATATATATATATATATATATATATATATAAATTATAATTATCAAAAAACATCAGTAAAAATATACACTGCATTTATTTTGAACACCTGACTTCACAAGTTCATGTAATATAATGATACAAAAAAATCATTAAAAATACTCTTTTCAGATAAAATATACACTCCAAAAAAAGGCTTATCCCTTATAATAAAAAGTTATATTTTCAAATAATTATATATGTAACATGCAAAAGATGACCAGGCAGACAGACAGACAGACAGCATACAGACAAACAGACAGCAAACAGACAGACAGTCAGACAGACAGACAAGAGAAGACTCTTGAAGGAACTCACACCAGAGGCCCTGTGTCCCCCTTCAGTTGCATGTAGTCATAGGTTCCGTTCACCACCCCCTCCACCTCCTGCATGTATGCCACCCAGTCAATCTCTGTGTCTGCAAAATGATGGGACATGTATGCAAACTGTGCAAACTGCAATTCCAGTTTGCGCACCTCACGGAGCTGCTACTAAGGTATGGAGTAAGTTTGACACTGAAAAGATGGACAGCAGCAGCGCTTCAGGAAAGAACCGTCGTCCTATGCCTCAAAGGTTGGATGTCTGCATCTTCTAAACTTTCCATGGGACTGCCACATGGGTCTCCACTCTCTCCTGTCCTCTGCAAAGTTTGTAAACACGAAAGGCCTTGCAGACTTAAACAACAATGGAATAGCCCGGGTGCTTACTCTTGTGGATGATGGCCTGGTCTTCAAAATTTCAAAAGATGCTCAAGAAAGAACTACAGCCATCCAGAAACATCTGAACAATATCGCTCAATGGTGCAAGGACAACACAACTGTGAGCAAACCACCACCACCTGTGTCATTCAAAAGAATTCAGATTGAGAAAACCGAATGCCTACACTACCTAGGAATACAGTTCAACAGGATGCTGACCTTCAGAAAACATATGGAAAATACTGTTCTGAAATGCAAAAAAGGTCTTTCAGTCTTAAAGGCAATGGCAACCAAAGGTATCGAACAATGCCACCTCTTCCTGCTATATCAATCACTCGTTCTCAGTGTGATCGACTACGGACTTAGGCTAACAATACTGTCTCAAAGCAGCCTCCTAAAATTAGAAAGAGTTCAAAATGAAGCTACGAGGCTGATCCTTGGAACAACAAAAGACACGCCTATGGAAACCATGCGATATCTGCTTGACCTACCTTCAATGCAGGCCAGAAACAAGTTAAAACAGGTTAAGACCTACTTAGAGCATTAGAAAACCCTCAAAACCCACTGCATGATGCAGTCAAGGAACCAAAAGGCAGCCTTCTAGGACGAGGAAGATCATGGATGGGGCAAGCAGAAGACCCAATCTGGCTTGTATGCTGACTACAAGACCTGAAAGAAACAAAAGAATGGGAGGAAAACTCCGAAAACATCAACCATCTATTCAACACAGCCATTTCACCCACTCTAGGAAGACATTGTCGGGAATGGCCAGAGGGCAAAACTGATGCGGAAGTGAAGCTACTCATAGAAGAAAACAGTAAAGAAGAGGACATCATCATATACACAGATGGCTCAGTCACCAAAGACTAATCCGGTTGGGGATTCACAGCGAAACAAAATGGAAACACAATTAGGGAAGAGAATGCTGCCTACAAAGTCACAACCTCCAGCCTAACGTTGAAAGTTGAAGCTGTGACACATGCCCTCCAGTGGCTATCATCTATCCATTGGCCTGGAAACCAACATGCCATTATTCTGTTTAACTCAATGAACCACATACAAAAAATTGAAAGTGGAATGGGAAGCCCAGAGTGGCATGAGGCAATGTGCAACTTTCAGATTAAAAAATTTACATGGTCATACTGCCCGGGACATGCAGGTGTTAAGGGAAATGAGCGAGCAGATAGACTTGCTAGTTATGCAATACCAACGAGTGGCCTACATCTAGGAAAATTGGAAATCCTTAAAAAAAGTCAAAGAATACCAAAAAGAACAGGTACAAGGCCATCACACCACTGATCGCCTCAAAGAAAGAAAGGTAGAGAGAGGGAGCGGCCATAAGTCTAGCATGAAAGGTAGAGCACAATGCTTTGCAAATCAAATGAATAATGGCATCATTTCCAAACCAACATTGCACAAATTTCTTCAAAATGGAACAGAGTCTCTCTGGGTTTTTCCAAATACAAAAGACAGAGGAACACTCTCATGCGACCAATAAGTGGCAGCCTGTGTGTGTGTGTGTGTGTGTGTGTGTAGAGAATGAGGTGTGTGTGCATGCATGTCTGTACCGTGGGAGCAATGGAATACTGGAATGTGTGGGTGTGTACATATACATATATTTAAAAAAAATGTGTATGTGTGTGTGTGTGTGAGGGGGTGTGGGGGTATGGGCATATGTGTGTGTGCTTGCAAAAATGAGTGTGGGTGTGTGCGTGCGTGTGTGCGTGTGTGCGTGTGTGTGTGTGTGTGTGTGTGTGTGCTGTGGAAGCTCCGATACGTAGCCCAGGAATGAGAGTGTTGGGGATGAGGGTAGGGATTGCAGAGTAATTTGGGAGATGGTGTGTGTGTGTGTGTGTGTGTGTGTGTGTGCGCGCGCGCGTGCGCATGTCCAGGCTCGTGTACGTTTATGTGTATCGTTTATGTGCATTTGTGCATTCAAGTTTCATATCTGTGAAATTGCATGTTTGTTGCATATCTCATATCTGTTATGCATGTGTGTGTGTGTGTGTGTGTGTGTGTGTGTGTGTGTGGTGTGTGTGTGTGTATCTGTTACATTTATCTGCTTATTTGTTTATTTATTATTATCTATGTGTTTTTATTTTATTTTTATCATTATTGCTGCTGCTGTTGCTGCTGCTTCTACTACTACTACTACTACTAGTTGTAGACTTTCTTTTTTCTTTTTTTCATATTTAAATATTCACTTATTTCTTGATTTGTTTAATTATCTTTTTTTTCTCCTATTTTTTCTCAAGGCCTGACTAAGCACATTGGGTTACGCTGCTGGTCAGGCATCTGGTTGGCAGATGCAGTGTAGCATATATGGATTTGTCCAAATGCAGTGTTGCCTCCTTGAGCTACTGATAGTGATAGTGATAGTGATACTGTGCAAACTGATCATCAATGCATGAGTTGTGGGCGGGTGGTCATCCGCCTGACTCAGAACAACAGAAGTGAGTGTCAATGGGAACTGGGATTTTTGCTACACCTCCCCTCCAACCATCACACCTCCCACCCCTCCTGCATGAGTGGTGGTCTGGGTAGTGGTGTGTGTGTGTGTGTGTGTGTGTGTGTGTGTGTCTGCGTGACTTCTTGTTTGTGTGTGTGCTTGCGTGCGTGCGTGCGTGCGTGTGTGTGTGTGTGTGTGTGTGTGTGTGTGTGTGTGTGTGTGTGTGTGTGTGTGTGTGTGTGACTGTTACTCCTTGCAGTGTATGTGCAGTTACTGAATCAGATGCAATGATTTTCAATGAAGCACACAAATACTATGATCATCAAGAAACAAGATGAACCAGACAAACGAGACAGCAGTGGCCTCTCTTGGTTTGCAGCAGACGAACAGGACATCAACCAACCACGTCACTCGAAAGTGGTGCAGCATCGGCATCAGCGAAGACACAAGAAATCGTGTTCGTGTGGTACTCACATTTTATTTTGAGGATGACGAAAACATTGACTGCAACCTCAGCAACAAACAGTAGCAGAAATACTGGCAAACAGTAAGCGGGATCGAAGATAAAATGCTTCCAATATGAAGGTTTGAAGGTATCACGGATTCTTTTCGCGGAAGCAGCCATGTTGAATCGTGATAAAGGGGAGTTACCTACAATTTTTTGCTCTTCCTTTGGAGGAAATAAAGAAGTAAGAAATGAGCGGGCTGTGTGTAAGTGTGTGTGTGAGAGAGAGAGAGAGAGAGAGAGATTTATAAAATTTACACGATAATTATATGTCTATGGTGTGTGTATGTGCGTGTGCGTACGCTTTGAATCCTCCTTGAAATGCAAACTTTGACCGTGTCTTGAATTGAATCGTGAGGGTGGAACTGTTAATGACTTGTATGATGTCATGAAAAAGGTGATCTTCAACACTTGCCTGATCTTCAACCAAATGCACGTGCATATCGAGCTTTGCAGACAAAAGCACCGTGTGGATACCTGAACAGAGCTCACGGCTTTCGCCAGTCTGCGCTCTGCCGTCCTCAGGCCAGGACGAAGTGGATATTTAAGGCCTTGCCCGGAGTTGTTAACAGTGATCACATGGGTAGGATTTCCTTTCATGTTTTCTGCCTTGTTTGGCGTGGAATGATACATACATTGCGGCATACCGGCAGAGTGCCGGTGATCAACGTGTTGATTGTTGTCGTCTCGTGGATGAAGATGAAGATGTAATGTAAATACATATTGCCTTCTTTCTTCTCAGTTAAATACGTATAGAAAAGTATCTGTATCCGTGCTTCTATGATATACGTCTGCTGGCATGAATAGTATCGACAGGTTGACTTGAGGAGAGCACCCTGAAAATGGTACTGCCTTCATTCTCCTTATGATTAAGTCCAGTGGTGGTGCCTTGCTTTCTGACACGTTCGTAGAAGATGGGGTTTTTTTTCGTTCAGTTTTTATTCTTTTTTGTTGTTGTTGTTGTTGTTCTTATTCTATTGGGAGGTTTTTTTTTTGTTTTTTTTGCTTCTGTCGTTCATTTTTATGGAAACTGAAATGAAAATCAATCAAGTTGATGATTACGCTTCCGTAAAATAGTACTCCCCCCACCCCCACCCCCCCCCCCCCCCGCCCCCCGCCCCTCCTAGGGTATGAGACAACGGGAAATGAAAAGAAAACGATGACAAATACCACACACACACACACACACACACCGACACACACACACACACACACACACACACACACACACACACACACACACACACACACACACACACACACACTCCTTTGTTTCCGCTGCAAACACCAGGCAGAATAATCATGCCTGATCCTGTGAACATCTGCAGACGACATCACCACACAAGCACTGGAGTATAATCCTCAAGGGAGGAGAACAGCGGGCAGACCAAGGCAGACATGGAGATGAAGCAGGGAGGACGAGATAAAGGCAGCTGGATGGACATGGGCCTGGCAGAAAGAGGGCAGCCCACAACCCCGTCTGTTGGAGGAGTGCTGCTGTGGCTCTGTGCTCCTCAGGGAGTTTCGCAGGAAAAGTAAGTTGTTTCCGTTCTAAACTGATTGTCGAAAAATATGTTGACTTGTGTGTCAACTTAGCAGCTTACACAAGTAGTTATTTCATTCTCGATAACTAGAATATAGTTACCTAATTGGCAGAACATGTATCTAATTTCGGGGGTAGAGATGGAGGAGGGTTGAGGCGGTGTAAATCTCACTGAATATATATATATATATATATGTATTTATAGACAGATAGATAGATAGATAGATAACACTCTTCTGTTCATCGTTTTTGATGCAGCATGCTGGCAGTATACTTTATGTAGTTTTTCATTGCCCTCTCCTTAACAGTAACTAAGAAGATAAGAGATGTCACACCTTCTTTTCTTGAAAGCTCTGTCACTGACCCACCACACCCCCTCCTCCCACCCCCCACCCCCTTGTTCTGTAGATTTGGTGATTGGAAGTAAGATTTCCAGCTCTCACGTTTCATTGCACACAGTTCAAAACAAAAGAGACAAGGACTATATTGTTCTTCCTTGAATGATTATCGAACTCCCTCGTGTCCAAAGCAAACTATGTGACCTTTGCTTATGCATACTGTCATCCCACATCGACTAGTACCTATTCGCATATCACACTAACTGATTTGCTGATCCCGATACGTCTATTCTCAGTTCGCCTGTTGTTGGAAAGGCATCAATTAATTTTTTTCTAAAATGTCAGTGATAAGAGACACACAAAAACACACCTTGTACACATGCGGCGCACTTACACACACACACACACACACACACACACACACACACACACACACACAGAGAAACGCACCTACTTTTGTCAGTACAGTTTCGCATAGAAAGTGTGCGGGGTTGTTGGCTGTCAGATGCTGAATTCGCTTCTCCTTCAGTTGCCCCACGCAGTGGCCTTCCTGCCGAACGTATCACTTGCTGGCTGTTTATGAAGGCTGTTTTGTCACGTGCTCAGGGAGGGAGTTAGCTCCGGAAGATACAGGCGATAGAACACCACGATCTGGGGCGTCACACCTGAGAGAGAGAGAGAGAGAGAGAGAGAGAGAGAGAGAGAGAATCATGAGCAAGCCATCACGTTTCATGGGAGCATTA
>NC_134903.1:21585518-21590518 GCF_041734735.1 Babylonia areolata
GACATCTTTGCTGATTACGCAATTTAAAAAAAAATAAATTAAAAAACAACAACAAAAAACCCTGCGATTAAACTTTCTAATCACGGTCGTCCTTCAGGCGGAATTGTGTGCCTTATTAAGAAAATACACGAATCATTTGTTCGCCCTATCGATGTAAATTATGCTAATATTTTGGTTTTCCTCATAGATAACAGTATGAAAGATATTTTGTTTGTGTTTATGTACCACCTGGGGGGTCGCCGTTTTATTCTTATTTTGATCTTGATAATGGTATTAGTTCGTTGGAAGATTGCTTAACGGATTGTTTGTTAACACTTGATGACGTATACATTTTCTTAACAGGAGATTTCAACAGTAGAACTGCTGATGAAACGTCTGAAGTTTTTCATGATACAAGTATTATTGATTCATTACATTTAAGTCACCCGGTCAGCATGAACAGAACATCTCAAGACAAAATTGTGAATAAGTATGGTAAACTTTTGTTGAATTTGTGTACCTTATTTGATCTAAATATTTTAAATGGTGCGTGTAATGGCGACCATCATGGTTGCTACACATACATCTCAGATTCAGGTAGCAGCGTGAATGATTATTTATAATGTCCAGTGATCTGTTTGCCATGCTGCATTCTTAAAATACGATGCGGGTTTAAACTGACTGATTATATTGAGTGTACATATGGTGTAAATCAGGATGACGTGTGCAGCCCAATTTTGTTTTCTCTTTTTATAAACGAACTAGCAGTAGAAGTTATTGAAAATGGCAAACATGGCGCTCTGTTTACAACTGATTATTTTGAACTTTTTATTTTGCTATTAGCAGATGATGTTGCACTGTTACCAGAAACTATAGTAGGATTGCAAACACAATTGAATAGCTTGCAGCGGGCAGCTTTTTCCCTTGATCTAAAAGTTAATTTGAGTAAAAGCAATATAATTGTGTTTAGGAAAGGTGGTTATCTAGCACAAAGAGAAAGGTGGACATTTAATAACGCTGTGATGCCTGTTGTAAATGCTTATAAATATTTAGATATAATCTTCTCTACTGGACTTAGTTTCACAGCAGCATGTGATGATCTTACGAGTAAAGCAAAGAATGCTTTACTGGGTATAATGAAAAAACTTAATCTACTTAAAAGTAACAACTTAGATTTATTATTGAGACTGTTTGATTATCAAATTCAGCCAATTTTTGTTCAGTATGATGCAAAACTATGGGGCCTTTACGATGCATGCCGTCAATGTGAAAAAGTTCACTTATTTGCTCTGAAGAAATTTTTGGGGGTTGACACACGAACACCCAATGATTTAATTGATGGCGAAACTAATAGATATCCTATTTACATAAACTGTATTATACGCTGTATCCGTTACTGACTGAAATTAACTAGGATGGAGGAATATAGGTTGCCACGTAGAGCTTATGGAATGTTACTTGACCTAGATGCAAGAAATAAGAGAAATGAGGTTTCGAATGTCCGTTGTAAATTGTTTCACACACACATATCTCTTTGATATTTCCACTTCCTCGCCTTTGTCTGTCTCTGTTTCTCTCTGTCTCTGTCTGTCTGTCTGTCTGCCTGCCTGCCTGTCTGTCTGTCTGTCTCTCTTCCTCCTCTTCCTGAAGTTATCCCACCATTCTTTTTAGACGTTTTCTTGCTATAGATCGATATTCGTCGTTGAAGTGTCAGTATACCGATATGTGTTCTGAGTACAGTTTATGATGACTCGATGTACAAATTCCTTTCTGGTTGTGCCTCTATGGTTCATGCTTGGCTCAGCTGCAATCAGAAAGTTGTGGGTTTGAATCTCGGGATACCCCCCCCCCCCCGCCCCCCAACACACACACACACACACACACACACACACACACACACACACACAAAGACGAAGAAAAATGTGCTGGAAAAAAGTGAACTTGAGAAACAATTTTTTGTTGATGTTGTTCTTTTTTCTCTCCTTTTTCTTTTATAGATCGAATATGGAAAATATCCTTTTATGTGCTTAGTTTGGTTCCCCAGGCTACTGGAAGTGGGAAAAGTGACTGTCGAATCAGGCGTAAAAAAACACACGAAAGAATGATGAAACAGTGGAATAATGGCCCAGTGATTGTCAATTTTCAGAGAAAACACCAGTTCCGCCCGAAATGCATAATTTGTGCATCAGTGTTTTAACGTCATAGTTTCTTAAGTTGTATTTCTTTTCTGCACATGTGGAATAATGAATTTTTATGCTTGTATGTAAATATATAACGAACCAGTCTTTAGTCTTGAGTCAGCTGAAATCTCCACCAATATTTCACACAAAACATATTGGACTCTTAGGATTTCGACTTTAGAATTGGAGTAGCTTTAACTATCTCTCTCTCTCTCTCTCTCTCTCTCTCTCTCTCTCTCTCTCTCTCTCTCTCTCTATATATATATATATATATATATAACCAATAACATGGTGTTTTTTATATTCTGTTTTCAATCATGTCGGTCTTTTTCAGTGCCACACGATATGCCTTGTTGGTCTGGCAGCGAACCAGACGCAAAAACTCCGTATGCTTTGCACCGCCGTCATTACTTCACACAAAACATTTTGGATTTTAACTCACTCAGTACGGCCAGTCCTCTCTTCTCCTCTACACAGACCCATCGGATGTCCAGTGGGTGTCTGAATGACCCAACCTTTAGCTTCCGTCGTCAGAATTGTGGTATTCTTTGTCAACATTCACCTCTTCAGTATAAGAGCCTTCCGCTTGCAATATTTTGATGATGGTAATTGGGATGAAACGCTGTTAACGTCGTCTCTTTCGCCGTTCGTATGGAGAGAGTTAAGGATTTCGACTTTATATAATTTGAGTAGGTTTTCACTATTAAAAACATGTTTGTTTTTTCCCCCTTGCAGTGAAGTTTATATTTGTCAGTATAACACGTGTAATCAAACTCCACTTTGAGGTCATCAAAATCGCAAAAGTAACATGTGTTTATATGTGGTTTCCAATCACGGCGGTCTTCTGGCCGCTACCCGATGTAGCAGCGCTGTGGTCCTTACAGCCATGGCAGCGGACTAGACGCAAGAACTCCGTTCTGAACTTGGTCCCTGTCAAACAGTACAGCAGAAAGTTGACAGCGCTGTTGGAGTACCACATGAGCACAGCCACCGTTTCCAGCAAGTCCCACAAGGCCCTGTTGGTGAGGTCAGCCCCGTCACCGTACACCAGGTAAAACACGCACACAGGTAAAGTCAGGAGCAGGAAGGCGGAGGACACCGCCAGCACCATCACGGTTGTCCTGGAAGCCGCTTTTCGCCGACGACTGTCCTCGTGGTGGTGCGCGCTGGCGGCACCAGCGTCCTTGGAGACAGTCCTGGAGGTCACGATCATGGCCGCAGAAGCCCTGAACAAGGCCAAGGACAGTATGACGTCACAGACCAACAGACAGACGCTGGGAAGGAAAGAGGAGATGAGCATGTCCACCCAATGCCACACGTGGACGTAAAAGTCGAAGGCGAAATCCTCAAAGTAGCACTCGTTTCGGGAGACGCCCATCCCGAACAGGAAGTGAACGTGAACGGCGAAAGCGACGGCGGTGACGGACGCTATGACGATCCACGTTCTCCGCCAGGTGCACAGCATCCTGATCCTGTGCGGCCACTGGATGGCCAGCGTTCGCTGAACGGTCACGGCCGTCACCAGCCAGGCGGAGAGAGTGTTGACGGCGTACACCAGCCACCACACTATCTTACAGATCGCTGAGTACTCGTGCCGCAAGTTCACGTTGAACGTGGTCTTGATCCAGCTGGGCAACACGATCACGTAGAGCAGAGACAAATCGGACACGGCAAGGGCCATGAGAATAGCTCGGTGCGAGGAGTTATCGTCCTTGATACCACGCATAACGACAACTGTGGCCACGTTTCCGAAAGTGCCCAGCAATAGTATGCAGGGTAGAAACGCTTTCCAGAGGGTGGGGACAAACGGGTACTGAAGTAACGGGGACCGGGTAGATTCCATCCAGTCTGTAGCAGAGCTGACCTTTTCCTCCAGGGTCCCAGAATCACCGTCTGTGAGGTTCATGGTTCGATTCTGTTGTCGTCACTTTACCGCTCTGTTCAATGCGACAAAAAACATGTTGGAACATAGAGCAACTAACGAAACGAGTTTGACATGATTCGACAGAGATCGCAGAGACTAGGTAGAGACAGCACAGATAAAGTCACAAAGAAGGCGGGGTGTGGGGGTGACACGTCTGTACACACACACACACACACACACACACACACACACACACACACACACACAGAGCCAAATACACACACACACACACACACACACACACACACACACACACACACACAGACACGTGTGTGTGTGTGTGTGTGTGTGTGTGTGTGTGTGTGTGTGTGTGTGTGTGTGTGTGTGTGTGTGTGTGTATGCATGATGTGTGTGTGTATGCATGATGCACAGAGGATTTTTTTCTTATTTTCTATTTTCGCTTTATGTAAAAATACACACACGCACACGCACGCACGCACACACACACACACACACACACACACACACACACACACACACACACACACACACACACACACGTGCTGTGTGTGTGTGTGTGTGTGTGTGTGTGTATGCATGATGTTTGAGACCGACGAAGACCATCAGGATAGCAGCAACAGCTGTCCTGAATATGTGGGCTAGAATTTGATTATAGAGGAGATTGGTTTGCCCAAGTGAGAACCCCACTCTCTCGGCCCAGAGGGTTTTAGGACAGTCGGCGTCGGACTGGTTCCCAACGGCCAATCAGGTCCCAAAGCTGCAGCACTAAGAGCCAGTGCAAATCTGGCCTCCTGGTTTGAGAGTCACAGTCCTTTACAAAAGACTAAGCTGTAAATGACTTCCCATTGGAGTAGAGAAATGACTTACCATTCAGCGCTCACTTTGCTGTTGTCCTAAGTATAAGCTTATTTTAATCGGTGTGTGTGTGCGTGTGTGTGTGTGTGTGTGTGTGTGTG
>NC_134903.1:21593018-21602573 GCF_041734735.1 Babylonia areolata
CAACTTTATTAATCCATTTGGAAATTAAATTGTGCATCCACAGGCTCGTCGCTCACCCTTCACAATATCTCAGCCAACAGCACAAAGCTAAATACACACAAGCAAGTAGCACAACACAGCGGGCACATTTCCCCCCCACACACCCAAATCCCCTTACCCTCCACACACACACACACTCTCTCTCTCTCTCTCACACACACACACACACACACACACACACACTTTGTAAAATAACATGAATATTAAGAAACACAATATCAGAACAAGAAATGCTTCTATAAAATCATTATAAATTGTTATTATGGCAGGTTTAGTATTTAGATAAATGCAACATGCGGTAAAAGAAATAGGCTCTAAAGTAACTGGTACATTAAGATAAAGATTCCTGAATAAGAGACCCTGCCATGAATTAAGCATTGTAACTCATTAACATATCGTATTGCATCACTGAGAACTGAGATAGGACTGAGGTTACATGGACAGGGTGATAGTTACCGTCCTTTCTTTGGACTTGAGTCTTTTGAGGCGTGATATTACCTATGTCCCGCTGCACCAATTAAAATGTTCTCAAAAAAGAGGAGATAGCAGCAAAAACTGAAGCTACAGTGATAGGTCACCAATGCTCAGCAGTGAAGGGGTTAATCATCAATTATTGTTGTTTCATAGCTGAACTAACGTAGGAACAGGGGGTTAAGCATCAATTATTGTTGTTTCATAGCTGAACTGACTTAGGAACATCAATTATTGTTGTTTCATAGCTGAATTGACTTAGGAACAGGGGGTTAAGCATCAATTATTGTTGTTTCATAGCTGAACTGACTTAGGAACAGGGGGTAATCATCAGTTATTGTTGTTTCATAGCTGAACTGACTTAGGAATAAAGCTACATTTGGTTCTGTTGTTGTTGTTGTTGTTGTTTAATCTTGGAACTACAGAAACGTTTGTCTGAAAGTAGAAGTTGGTTATATAATTTTCCCAGAGCATAGCTACTGTCGCTTGTAATGCACGTGACTTTCTGTCGTAACTCTGACGTTGTACTCATGTCGTACTCTGGTATCGCCTGTGCTGGAGAGCATGATGAAAAGGAATCTGTGAGAAACGGTTCCAGTGCCAGAGCCAACATGAAGGCAGCCATGCCGGCCACGTGGAGTAGAACCATTCCACACGATGCACAAAGACCTGCTTGTGAATCTGTGCCTAGAAGTGTTTGTATTACTCTTTTATTGTCACAGCAGCTTTCTCTGTGTGGAATTCGGGCTGCTGTCCCCAGGGAGAGAGCATCGCTACACTGAGAGCGCCACCCCCTTTTTTTGCCTGCAATTTTATTTGTTTTCCTATTGAAAAAGATTTTTTTTTTTTTACATAATTTTGCCAGGGATAACCCTTTTGTTGCTGTGGGTTCTTAAACGTGCGCTAAGTGCATGCTGCACACGGGACCTCGGTTTGTCGTTTCATCCGAATGACTAGTGTCCAGACCACCATTTAAGGTCTAATGGAGGGGGAGAAAATACTGGCGATTATGGGATTCGAACCAGTGCTCTCAGATTCTCTCGCTTCCTAGTCGGACGCGTTACCTGTAGGCCATTACTCCACATTTCACATGATGCAGAAAGACCAGCATGTGAATCTGTACCTAGAAATAGAGCCACATGATGCATCCTTCCCAGCATGTGATTCTGTGCCTAGAAATAGAACTATATGATACATAAGAGCCACCATGTGAATCTGTGCCTAGAAATAGAACTATATGATACATAAGAGCCACCATGTGAAATCTGTGCCTAGAAGTGGAACCACATGAGGCACAAAGACCACCATGTGAAATCTGTGCCTAGAAGTGGAACCACATGATGCACAAGAACCACCATGTGGAATCTGTGCCTAGAAGTGGAACCACATGATGCACAAGAACCAGGATGTGCAATCTGTGCCTAGAAGTAGAACCACATGATGCACAAAGACCACCATGTGAAATCTGTGCCTAGAAGTAGAACCACATGATGCACAAGAACCACCATGTGGAATCTGTGCCTAGAAGTGGAACCACATGATGCACAAAGACCAGCACGTGCAATATGTCCTAGAAGTGGAACCACATGATGCACAAAGATCACCATGTGAAATCTGTGCCTAGAAGTGGAACGGCATGATGCACAAAGACCACCATGTGAAATCTGTGCCTAGAAGTGGAACGGCATGATGCACAAAGACCACCATGTGAAATCTGTGCCTAGAAGTGGAACCACATGATGCACAAGAACCAGGATGTGGAATCTGTGCCTAGAAGTGGCAGCACAATCATGACTGCACGAGGGCCAAATGAGCCTGTGTTTACTGTATACATCTTTTGTGTGTGTTGCCTGCCACTTTTCCGTGGCAGACAACTGGAGGCGCACAACAGGAAACAAACAATAACAAACAAAACCACACACACACACACACACACGCACACACGCGCGAGCAAGCACACACACACACAAAACAAAGGTGAAAGCCAGGTGAGTTTCAAGCACGTGTGTCTGCCCTAGTAAAGAATCCCTTCACAAATCCCGCGTGTTCGGGTGAGAAGAAACTGTCTTACCCATTACACTATCGTGGCTCCTTAACTGACGTCCAAAAATATAACATTTAAACATGCTTTTTTAAAGGGCGATAAATCGATTGCGGTATTCGCAGTTAGAACGCTGTTTAAATCATATTATTCTGGTGTATCTTGGGCATTCAGAAAATCTTTAAGGGCAGTTAAAAATTATTTTTAAGTCCACGATGAAGGAGACGTGGCTATCGCCGCAATCACACTGCAACATTTAGCCGTTTTCTCTGGATCTAGACAGATGTACAAGTTTAGTTACACCCGGTTGACACGGTCGATTCAATTTCTCTTTTATGTTCATTCTAGTTTTATAGTTTTAAAGTTGATATGTAAATTGAGTATTTTGTTAAACAAATAACATGAAAAGCCAAGTACAAGTACTTCTAAACGTCGTATGAAGTGAAAAGGACTTCATTTTGAGAAAAGTCAAGACTGGAAATTTTTACGTTTCATCAATTCAAGGGTATTAACTCACATGGTTTCTTATTTTTAACTGTAAATTCCGACTGATTCTGTGGATATTTTTTATGGCAGTTTGGGGCATAATCCAGTAAGTGATAAGGCGTTCGCAAATCTTTCTTTGAATAAATATTTAACGGTCTCCTTCTCCAACTTTCCATCACATGTTATCGTGTATTGTCGATTGAATATAGGATTCAACAACTTGAAAGAAAATGGTGTCGTTCGCGTTCGCGAAGAATACGAGCACGCGCTTCGAATATGTATAAATATGTGTACGCAACTGATTTTTGCCCTGACCTTCAGGGCTCAGCCAATGGATCTATAAAGTCCACTCGTCGTATTGATTTTAGTATTTTCCGAAAAAGACCACCTGGGCGAATGAACATTGTGAAAGCCCTGTACACTGAGAGTAAAACACACAAGCTTTTTATGTATTGAGTATAATTTCAAAATGTAATGTTTAAGATGAGAAAGATCAGTTTAAAGCAAATTAAGTCCCCTAGCATTAACTACAGATTAATTTCCCTTTTTTTACTACCTGCACCAAAGACATGCAAAATAGATATAACTTCCATGCTTAGCAAAAGAAGTTCCTGTTTGAACAAAAAATGATAAAAATGACTGCTCTTCTTGTTGTGTCAGAATATCAGATCAAAGTGCCAAGTTTAGAGAAAAAAAAATATATATATATAACAGTAAATTCAGTTTGCATATAATTTGGCTTCTTTTTTATTTTTTGTGCCCATCCCAGAGGTGCAATATTGTTTTAACAAGATGACTGGAAAGAACTGAATTTTTCCTATTTTTATGCCAAATTTGGTGTAAACTGACAAAGTATTTGCAGAGAAAATGTCAATGTTAAAGTTTACCACGGACACACAGACACACACACACAACCGAACACCGGGTCAAAACATACTTTATTTACACAACTGATAGATGCTTGTTTCTACATATCTTACTGACAGCCAAATTCCTTGCACATAAACATAAAATGTAGACTCAACAAAGTAAAGTCAACACTACAAACATACGTAAAGATCTCAAACAGGCATCGTGGTCGACAAGTAGGCCTATGTTTGTTTGTTTGTTTGTTTGATTTTTTAATTTATTTTTTTTACAATAACCACGGAATGCAACAAACTTTATGCAGAAATAAGCAACATTCCAAACCATGACACAGGACCAAGTTTTGTAATATCTCATGGAATCGATGTGTTGGTGGCTGTTATGAAGCCCATTTGTCTGAATAGACATCGTTTAGAAAAAAAAATATATTCTCACCATCAGAGACCAGGCCGTGGAAAACAAAAACAAAAACAAAAAAACCAAACCCATCACCAAACTGAGCGATCAATATCCCTCTCAAGGAGAACAACAAAAACAGCGAAAGTGCCATGCAAAAACAAGAGAAAACAACAACCAAAAACCCCACAAAAAAACCCTGCTTAAGTCTTACCCAGTTCAAAACCGTCCGCAGGTTTGTGTTCATCAAAATACATTGAACACACCACTGCGACCAGTCTTCGGAACTGGAATTTTTAGGGCAGACACTTATGACAGGAAAAAAAGGAAAAAAGAAAAAAAAGAAAAGAAAAGAAAAAAAGAATCAACAACAGCAACGAAGGTAACAAATCGTCAGAGTGGAGTTCAGCACACAGGCTGTCTGCAACGAAGGCCTGACCTGACAGACTTGACTCTGAGATGTGTTCTCTATTAGCGGGCATGTTCGCGTGCTTATGGTGAGAATGCTAATGCGAATGTTTCATTCATTGATAGGCCATAGCCCCTCATGAAGGGGTGTACATGGACATACAAACAAATCCCAGTCATACTAAATGTCATACATACATAACACTGATCATGATAAAACAAATCATCAAGACAATACATTCTCTAAATTTAAAAATTAAATGCATTGCACAAGAAAACTGACAAATTCCGGACATTACTCTCTCTGGTGGACGATACCAACAAACGCAACTTAAAGGCACATGGATAACGGTAATATTTTGAAGGAACAAACTTTTGTCTGATATCATTAAGTGTTGAACAAGACAAAATGTAACTGGTCTTCCTTCAATCCTGTCCATAATGAGAGCGAGCGAGTGGCGAGAGTGTGGAGTGGAGTATATGCGCGAAGAAAGGAATGCGAGGCAGGAAGCAGATTTTGTCCTTACATCACGGTGAAGTTGCTCTCTCTCTCTCTCTCTCTCTCTCTCTCTCTCTCTCACACACACACACACACACACACACAGAGAAGATGGTTCGATTCAGACGTAGCAACATCTCCTTGCCCAGTGTGTGGCGAAAGCCCAGAATATGATCATTTCATATTTAACTGCAAAAGATAGATGAATTACGAAAAAAATGCACCATTTTCAATACAGCTCCAGCGTAGATGTAATGACAGAAAATGATAAGATATGATACTTTCACTTGCAAAATATGTATCTGAGGCAATAAATGTACGGAAAACGTCCATCATCGGTCCATTTATCTAAACTTTGTTTTCTGTGTACTGTCCAAACCTTGGAGACGAACGACTGAAAAAAAGCAAATTACCCACTGTCACAGGTACTTTTAAGCTAATGATAATGTGTCGCAAATCTCTTATTAGTTTATGTTGTTTCAATTCTGGTTTGTTTTTCGTTTTTATGTTGTTGTTTTTCTGTTCCATTTCATCTATTTGCACAATTTTGTTCTGATTTGTACCGACTATGTCACCAGAGCTTTTTGAGCTAATGACATCAAACATTCCAGTGTTCAGTTCTCTCTCTCTCTCTCTCTGTTTGTTTCTTTCATTTTGTTCTTTTTTTTCCTATGCATTCTACTAACACCATGTTTGTGCCTGTATGTCATGTGTGTGTGTGCGTGCGTGCGTGCGTGCGTGCGTGCGCGCGCGCGCGCGCGCGCGCGTGTGTGTGTGTGTGTGTGTGTGTGTGTGTGTGTGTGTGTGTGTGTTTCTGCTTCTTCTTGTTTTGTTTTTTTTATAATAATTTAAAAAAAAATTCTCCTCTGTCACGTATCTATACTAACACCATGCTTTCATTTTATTTAGTATTGTGTAGTGTAGACCCTATTCAGGCGGGGACTGGGTGTAAAAAAGCACACCAGTGCTTATCTATTATCTTCGAAATAATTTGTCTTCTCTCTCTCTCTCTGTCTGTCTCTGTCTCTCTCTGTTTCTGTTTCTGTCTCTGTCTGTCTGTCTGTCGGTCTCTCTCTCTCTTCCAACTCCCAATTGAAACGAACCTGATGTGTTTCTTCAATAAAATATCATCATTATCATCATCATCATCATCATCATCTCTCTCTCTCTCTCTCTCTCTCTCTCTCTCTCTCTCTCTCTCTCGACTTATTTCTTTTTATAAGCAAATAATGTGCCATTCAGATATTGAATACAGCGATGATTATATAACTCTTTCTATTTATTCATTCTATTCATTTAAAAGATTTTTTTAGGCAAAGAAATATTTAACGTTTATTACAAATGACAGAGACTTTGACAAGATTCAGGCTGAGGGTAAATGGGTTAAAACAACAACAACAACAACAACAACAGGGGGGTGTCGGGGCGTATTCGGACTTCAACCCACACTTTTTGGCTATGAAGTTTAAGTCCTGCTTTGTTTTCATCATTTGTTACTGTAAAAAACAAAGTGTTTTTCAGTTCGTCCTGTATCAGTTTTCTGTTCGATGTTCTCGTCATTTTGTCCGTTCTTTTGTTCCTTCTTTGACTTTACTGTGTTTGAGAGAGAGAGAGAGAGAGAGAGAGAGAGAGAGAGAGAGAGAGAGAGAGAGAGAGAGGTATAAAGTAAACATTGTATGAAAGCCCTACTTATGACTAAAACGGGCCGTGCTATTTTGTTAGGTTTCATTAATGGCAGAAGTTGATCCAGACGAGAACAAAAGTCAATAGAAACTAACCTAACCTACATTCTGTGAAACCGAATCGTTGATGGAGAGAATTAAAGGTTTGCTCCAAGTCAAGACGATACTCGTGCGTTGCTGTTGTTGTTGTCGCCTAATTGAAGGTTTAGGGCTGCCATTTTCACCCACTCTGTTGCCATTGCATTGCAACCAGCAATACTAAAGACTCAAAACAAACGTTGTTTTTAATTAAGATTCCGTCCCAAAGTTGCAACTGAAGACAAAAATAGCAAGAGATGGGGTTACAAAGAAACAACACTGTCTGGCCTTGATATAATAAGCTTACTCTCACATCGCAAATTTGGAAGTTGAAACCAGCAGCATACAGTGCTAATGCAGCCCAGTTCTACTGCTTACACATTTAAAATGTTGGATTCTGGCTATGAAACGATGTTTCCAACATTGCCTTTGGGATGACACACACACACACACACACACACACACACACACACACACACACACACACACACACACACACACACACACGCGCGCGCACACACAAACACAAACACACACGCACACACACACACACACGCACACACACACACACGCACACACACAAACACACACGCGCACACACAAACACAAACACACACGCACACACACACACACACGCGCACACACACACCCACACACACCCACACACACACACAGTTATTGTATATCATTTTTTTTTATATAAATGTTTTACACAAGCCTAGGTTAGGTCCTCGAAGCCTGATCAGCGCCTATGGTTCCCAGTTAGCACACAGTTGAGCACATGGTCTTCAAGTGCTGTCAGCCTTCACGGGGAAAATCGACACCAAGAAAAACAAGATAAAAAAAACCCCAACCAACCCACCCACCAACCAACCAACCAAACGGTCATTTGGCACATGTCTCCAAGTAGGATGCCAGTAACGAATCAAAAACACACGGGGAAATATAATTCTCTCTTTGACGTCCCCAAATCCTACGATATTAGAGTTTATTTGAATGTGGAGCGATGGCCTATAGGTAAGAACGTCCGCCTTGGAAGCGGGAGAATCTGGGCGCACTGGTTCGAATCACCCCACAGTCGCCAGTATTTTCTCTCTCCCCCTCCACTTGACCGTGAGTGGTGGTCTGAACGCTAGTCATTTGGATGAGACGATAAACCGAGGTCCCGTGTGCTAGCATGCATTTAGCGCACATAAAAGAATCCACGGCAACAAAAGGGTTGTCCCTGGAAAAAATATGTAGAAAAATCCACTTCAATAGGAGAAACAAATCAAAAAATTGCAGGCAGGAAAAAAAGAAAAAAGAAAAAAAGGGTGGAGGGGGTGTGGGTGCGGGGGGGTGGGGGGGTGGGGGGTGGCGCTCTCAGTGTAGCAATGGGCTTTCCCTGGGGAGAGCAGCCCGAATTTCATACAGAGAATTATGTTGTGACAAAAAAGAACAATACAATACAATACAATACACCGACCAGTTGGCGCAAAACCCTTTGATTAAAGGTCACGCTGCCCAGGGCGTGAGTCTTGAGTTCAGTGAAGACCGTGTGGTACAGAGAGGGAGCGGCTGAGTCTGTACAGGCAAGAGGTCTTTCATGTGTTTCAAGGGGGAGTCGTATGTGCGGTTTTACATGCCCCTCGCACTGATCTAAACAAAAAGGTGGAAAACGCATGCGTTCTTTGAGCCCCTTTGCTAACCGAATCCAGCGGAAGTGTTCAATCAGCCATTTTGCTGCTCGTGTCAGTATAGCGCGAAGCGGTAATTTCATATGTGTAGCCGAGCACTCAGCTGGCTTCACGGCAAGCTTTCACTCGCTCGCGGCGTAAGTAAAGCTGACATTCCTGTGTGTGCCGCCACTGCAAGTTTGCGCTACGTGTCACTGCACTGTTTTCCTGTAATAACTTTGGAAAATAAACTGTTGGCAGATATCAATCAAGACACAACATTTGGCATGTCGTGGGGGCAAGCATTACACGATTTCAACGAAGATACACGGTTACAGTTCAACAACTACCACCAGTTAGCAGACGACTTCTCAACGGACTGACGACTGGATACGAGTAACAAGATGGCGTCCAGTTGGCTTCAGCTTTCCTGGTCAATGAGCTATCCATCTATTTTTACAGCAGTGGCCTCCTCCCCACACTTTACCACACATTTTATGGTGTCTACACGGGCAGTGATGTTCAGTACCCCATGTTCAAATATTATTGTCGGTACACACACACACACACACTCACACACACAAGCAAGGTGCTTAACATCAGCTACACTGATCACATCACCAAAGAACAATTGCACCAACCCATCAAGCAGCACACTGGACCGTAAGCCAACGTCATTATAATTATTGAAAAGAAAGCTACGCTGGTGTGGCCAAGTAACAAGATCCAACGGCCTTGTTTAAACAATCCTCCAAGTAACTGTTGAGGGAGGGAGGCGGAGGGGGAGACAGAAAGAACAATGGACTGACAACACTGCAGAATGGACAGGAAAACCATCTGCAGAGACCCAGGCTTTGACACACAGCCGACAGACCTGGAGGAATCTGGTGAACAGTTCTTCTGTGCGGCGCTCCAATAACTCTTCACAGAGAC
>NC_134903.1:21602673-21607673 GCF_041734735.1 Babylonia areolata
AATTAAGCATTGTAACTCATTAACATATCGTATTGCATCACTGAGAACTGAGATAGGACTGAGGTTACATGGACAGGGTGATAGTTACCGTCCTTTCTTTGGACTTGAGTCTTTTGAGGCGTGATATTACCTATGTCCCGCTGCACCAATTAAAATGTTCTCAAAAAAGAGGAGATAGCAGCAAAAACTGAAGCTACAGTGATAGGTCACCAATGCTCAGCAGTGAAGGGGTTAATCATCAATTATTGTTGTTTCATAGCTGAACTAACGTAGGAACAGGGGGTTAAGCATCAATTATTGTTGTTTCATAGCTGAACTGACTTAGGAACATCAATTATTGTTGTTTCATAGCTGAATTGACTTAGGAACAGGGGGTTAAGCATCAATTATTGTTGTTTCATAGCTGAACTGACTTAGGAACAGGGGGTAATCATCAGTTATTGTTGTTTCATAGCTGAACTGACTTAGGAATAAAGCTACATTTGGTTCTGTTGTTGTTGTTGTTGTTTAATCTTGGAACTACAGAAACGTTTGTCTGAAAGTAGAAGTTGGTTATATAATTTTCCCAGAGCATAGCTACTGTCGCTTGTAATGCACGTGACTTTCTGTCGTAACTCTGACGTTGTACTCATGTCGTACTCTGGTATCGCCTGTGCTGGAGAGCATGATGAAAAGGAATCTGTGAGAAACGGTTCCAGTGCCAGAGCCAACATGAAGGCAGCCATGCCGGCCACGTGGAGTAGAACCATTCCACACGATGCACAAAGACCTGCTTGTGAATCTGTGCCTAGAAGTGTTTGTATTACTCTTTTATTGTCACAGCAGCTTTCTCTGTGTGGAATTCGGGCTGCTGTCCCCAGGGAGAGAGCATCGCTACACTGAGAGCGCCACCCCCTTTTTTTGCCTGCAATTTTATTTGTTTTCCTATTGAAAAAGATTTTTTTTTTTTTACATAATTTTGCCAGGGATAACCCTTTTGTTGCTGTGGGTTCTTAAACGTGCGCTAAGTGCATGCTGCACACGGGACCTCGGTTTGTCGTTTCATCCGAATGACTAGTGTCCAGACCACCATTTAAGGTCTAATGGAGGGGGAGAAAATACTGGCGACTATGGGATTCGAACCAGTGCGCTCAGATTCTCTCGCTTCCTAGTCGGACGCGTTACCTGTAGGCCATTACTCCACATTTCACACGATGCAGAAAGACCAGCATGTGAATCTGTACCTAGAAATAGAGCCACATGATGCATCCTTCCCAGCATGTGATTCTGTGCCTAGAAATAGAACTATATGATACATAAGAGCCAGCCATGTGAATCTGTGCCTAGAAATAGAACTATATGATACATAAGAGCCACCATGTGAAATCTGTGCCTAGAAGTGGAACCACATGATGCACAAAGACCACCATGTGAAATCTGTGCCTAGAAGTGGAACCACATGATGCACAAGAACCACCATGTGGAATCTGTGCCTAGAAGTGGAACCACATGATGCACAAGAACCAGGATGTGCAATCTGTGCCTAGAAGTAGAACCACATGATGCACAAAGACCACCATGTGAAATCTGTGCCTAGAAGTAGAACCACATGATGCACAAGAACCACCATGTGGAATCTGTGCCTAGAAGTGGAACCACATGATGCACAAAGACCAGCACGTGCAATATGTCCTAGAAGTGGAACCACATGATGCACAAAGATCACCATGTGAAATCTGTGCCTAGAAGTGGAACGGCATGATGCACAAAGACCACCATGTGAAATCTGTGCCTAGAAGTGGAACGGCATGATGCACAAAGACCACCATGTGAAATCTGTGCCTAGAAGTGGAACCACATGATGCACAAGAACCAGGATGTGGAATCTGTGCCTAGAAGTGGCAGCACAATCATGACTGCACGAGGGCCAAATGAGCCTGTGTTTACTGTATACATCTTTTGTGTGTGTTGCCTGCCACTTTTCCGTGGCAGACAACTGGAGGCGCACAACAGGAAACAAACAATAACAAACAAAACCACACACACACACACACACACGCACACACGCGCGAGCAAGCACACACACACACAAAACAAAGGTGAAAGCCAGGTGAGTTTCAAGCACGTGTGTCTGCCCTAGTAAAGAATCCCTTCACAAATCCCGCGTGTTCGGGTGAGAAGAAACTGTCTTACCCATTACACTATCGTGGCTCCTTAACTGACGTCCAAAAATATAACATTTAAACATGCTTTTTTAAAGGGCGATAAATCGATTGCGGTATTCGCAGTTAGAACGCTGTTTAAATCATATTATTCTGGTGTATCTTGGGCATTCAGAAAATCTTTAAGGGCAGTTAAAAATTATTTTTAAGTCCACGATGAAGGAGACGTGGCTATCGCCGCAATCACACTGCAACATTTAGCCGTTTTCTCTGGATCTAGATAGATGTACAAGTTTAGTTACACCCGGTTGACACGGTCGATTCAATTTCTCTTTTATGTTCATTCTAGTTTTATAGTTTTAAAGTTGATATGAAAATTGAGTATTTTGTTAAACTAATAACATGTAGAGCCAAGTACAAGTACTTCTAAACGTCGTATGAAGTGAAAAGGACTTCATTTTGAGAAAAGTCAAGACTGGAAATTTTTACGTTTCATCAATTCAAGGGTATTAACTCTCATGGTTTATTATTTTTAACTGTGAATTCCGACTGATTCTGTGGATATTTTTATGGCAGTTTGGGGCATAATCCAGTAAGTGATGAGGCGTTCACAAATCTTTCTCTGAATAAATATTTAACGGTCTCCTTCTCCAACTTTCCATCACATGTTATCGTGTATTGTCGATTGAATATAGGATTGAACGGGCAGGTCAACAACTTGAAACAAAATGGCGTCGTTCGCGTTCGCGAAGAATATGAGCACGCGCTTTGAATATGTATAAATATGTGTACGCAACTGATTTTTGCCCATGACCTTCAGGGCTCAGCCAATAGATCTATAAAGTCCACTCGTCGTATTGATTTTAGTATTTTCCGAAAAAGACCACTTGGGCGAATGAACATAGTGAAAGCCCTGTACACTGAGAGTAAAACACACAAGCTTTTTATGTATTGAGTATAATTTCAAAATGTAATGTTTAAGATGAGAAAGATCAGTTTAAAGCAAATTAAGTCCCCTAGCATTAATTACAGATTAATTTCCCTTTTTTACTATCTGCACCAAAGACATGCAAAATAAATATAACTTCCATGCTTAGCAAAAGAAGTTCCTGTTTGAACAAAAAATGATAAAAATGACTGCTCTTGTTGTTGTGTCAGAATATCAGATCAAAGTGCCAAGTTTAGAGAATAAAAAAATATAAATATAACAGTAAATTCAGTTTGCATATAATTTGGCTTCTTTTTTATTTTTTTGTGCCCATCCCAGAGGTGCAATATTGTTTTAAACAAGATGACTGGAAAGAACTGAATTTTTCCTATTTTTATGCCAAATTTGGTGTCAACTGACAAAGTATTTGCAGAGAAAATGTCAATGTTAAAGTTTACCACGGACACACAGACACACACACACAACCGAACACCGGGTCAAAACATACTTTATTTACACAACTGATAGATGCTTGTTTCTACATATCTTACTGACAGCCAAATTCCTTGCACATAAACATAAAATGTAGACTCAACAAAGTAAAGTCAACACTACAAACATACGTAAAGATCTCAAACAGGCATCGTGGTCGACAAGTAGGCCTATGTTTGTTTGTTTGTTTGTTTGATTTTTTAATTTATTTTTTTTACAATAACCACGGAATGCAACAAACTTTATGCAGAAATAAGCAACATTCCAAACCATGACACAGGACCAAGTTTTGTAATATCTCATGGAATCGATGTGTTGGTGGCTGTTATGAAGCCCATTTGTCTGAATAGACATCGTTTAGAAAAAAAAATATATTCTCACCATCAGAGACCAGGCCGTGGAAAACAAAAACAAAAACAAAAAAACCAAACCCATCACCAAACTGAGCGATCAATATCCCTCTCAAGGAGAACAACAAAAACAGCGAAAGTGCCATGCAAAAACAAGAGAAAACAACAACCAAAAACCCCACAAAAAAACCCTGCTTAAGTCTTACCCAGTTCAAAACCGTCCGCAGGTTTGTGTTCATCAAAATACATTGAACACACCACTGCGACCAGTCTTCGGAACTGGAATTTTTAGGGCAGACACTTATGACAGGAAAAAAAAGAAAAAAGAAAAAAAAAGAAAAGAAAAGAAAAAAAGAATCAACAACAGCAACGAAGGTAACAAATCGTCAGAGTGGAGTTCAGCACACAGGCTGTCTGCAACGAAGGCCTGACCTGACAGACTTGACTCTGAGATGTGTTCTCTATTAGCGGGCATGTTCGCGTGCTTATGGTGAGAATGCTAATGCGAATGTTTCATTCATTGATAGGCCATAGCCCCTCATGAAGGGGTGTACATGGACATACAAACAAATCCCAGTCATACTAAATGTCATACATACATAACACTGATCATGATAAAACAAATCATCAAGACAATACATTCTCTAAATTTAAAAATTAAATGCATTGCACAAGAAAACTGACAAATTCCGGACATTACTCTCTCTGGTGGACGATACCAACAAACGCAACTTAAAGGCACATGGATAACGGTAATATTTTGAAGGAACAAACTTTTGTCTGATATCATTAAGTGTTGAACAAGACAAAATGTAACTGGTCTTCCTTCAATCCTGTCCATAATGAGAGCGAGCGAGTGGCGAGAGTGTGGAGTGGAGTATATGCGCGAAGAAAGGAATGCGAGGCAGGAAGCAGATTTTGTCCTTACATCACGGTGAAGTTGCTCTCTCTCTCTCTCTCTCTCTCTCTCTCTCTCTCTCTCACTCTCTCACACACACACACACACACACAGAGAAGATGGTTCGATTCAGACGTAGCAACATCTCCTTGCCCAGTGTGTGGCGAAAGCCCAGAATATGATCATTTCAT
>NC_134903.1:21610173-21660419 GCF_041734735.1 Babylonia areolata
CTCTCCCCCTCCACTTGACCGTGAGTGGTGGTCTGAACGCTAGTCATTTGGATGAGACGATAAACCGAGGTCCCGTGTGCTAGCATGCATTTAGCGCACATAAAAGAATCCACGGCAACAAAAGGGTTGTCCCTGGAAAAAATATGTAGAAAAATCCACTTCAATAGGAGAAACAAATCAAAAAATTGCAGGCAGGAAAAAAAGAAAAAAGAAAAAAAGGGTGGAGGGGGTGTGGGTGCGGGGGGGTGGGGGGGTGGGGGGTGGCGCTCTCAGTGTAGCAATGGGCTTTCCCTGGGGAGAGCAGCCCGAATTTCATACAGAGAATTATGTTGTGACAAAAAAGAACAATACAATACAATACAATACACCGACCAGTTGGCGCAAAACCCTTTGATTAAAGGTCACGCTGCCCAGGGCGTGAGTCTTGAGTTCAGTGAAGACCGTGTGGTACAGAGAGGGAGCGGCTGAGTCTGTACAGGCAAGAGGTCTTTCATGTGTTTCAAGGGGGAGTCGTATGTGCGGTTTTACATGCCCCTCGCACTGATCTAAACAAAAAGGTGGAAAACGCATGCGTTCTTTGAGCCCCTTTGCTAACCGAATCCAGCGGAAGTGTTCAATCAGCCATTTTGCTGCTCGTGTCAGTATAGCGCGAAGCGGTAATTTCATATGTGTAGCCGAGCACTCAGCTGGCTTCACGGCAAGCTTTCACTCGCTCGCGGCGTAAGTAAAGCTGACATTCCTGTGTGTGCCGCCACTGCAAGTTTGCGCTACGTGTCACTGCACTGTTTTCCTGTAATAACTTTGGAAAATAAACTGTTGGCAGATATCAATCAAGACACAACATTTGGCATGTCGTGGGGGCAAGCATTACACGATTTCAACGAAGATACACGGTTACAGTTCAACAACTACCACCAGTTAGCAGACGACTTCTCAACGGACTGACGACTGGATACGAGTAACAAGATGGCGTCCAGTTGGCTTCAGCTTTCCTGGTCAATGAGCTATCCATCTATTTTTACAGCAGTGGCCTCCTCCCCACACTTTACCACACATTTTATGGTGTCTACACGGGCAGTGATGTTCAGTACCCCATGTTCAAATATTATTGTCGGTACACACACACACACACACTCACACACACAAGCAAGGTGCTTAACATCAGCTACACTGATCACATCACCAAAGAACAATTGCACCAACCCATCAAGCAGCACACTGGACCGTAAGCCAACGTCATTATAATTATTGAAAAGAAAGCTACGCTGGTGTGGCCAAGTAACAAGATCCAACGGCCTTGTTTAAACAATCCTCCAAGTAACTGTTGAGGGAGGGAGGCGGAGGGGGAGACAGAAAGAACAATGGACTGACAACACTGCAGAATGGACAGGAAAACCATCTGCAGAGACCCAGGCTTTGACACACAGCCGACAGACCTGGAGGAATCTGGTGAACAGTTCTTCTGTGCGGCGCTCCAATAACTCTTCACAGAGACGAAGAAGGGCAATGATAAGAAGTGAAACATACCGAATCTGTTCACACACACACACACACACACACACACACACACACACACACACACAAAACAATGAAACTTTTGTGTATCTGAATGCAGTGCTTTCGCTTTTTGCTGATATTGTTAGCATACAATCCTAATTATGGAATCGAAACGTGAGATTAAGAACAGTCAACGGTGAATAATGAATAAAAACAGTTGCTTATTTGCCTCTTGATTTAAAACGTATATAATCTAAAGCCAGCGCTTAAGGGAAACGCCAAGAAGAATTGGCTTTGAGTTGTCTGCCTTTAAGGAGCAAAGGAAGTGCTAAGTACCGGTGTCTTAATTAAAGTCGTTTACCTTAAAGAACTAGAGAGTCACGAAGCAGTTGTGGTATAAAGTTATCTGCTTTTCTTTCTTTTTTTCTTTCTCTTTTTTTAAGGATCTAAAGAATGACTGAGCAGCAGTGATTTAAAGTTGTCTGCATGAAAGGAAAATGAAGAGGCGTTTCGTTTAACTAGTTTAAAGGTGTTTTTTTCCCCTTTCTGGATATAAAAGTTAATGTTTAATTCTAAACAAACCAACCCTGTTCCACTTTATCATTTGCTATCACAATGTTGAGCTATATAACTTACAGAACATGCTTTCCACCATTATCTCGACTCTGTGGAAAGACGGATTACAAACAAAATGAATTCTATATCAATCGTTTTCTTTTTTCCTTGTTTGTTTGTTTATAGACACCTACTCTCAACCCCAATCACCAGCACAACTCTCTTTTGTTATTAAGGTTAAAAACAAAGAAACAAACAAACAAAAAACAAACACAAAAAAACCAACACCCCCCCAACCCCTCTCACCCCCCAAAAAACCGACTTCATTCACAGAGAACAGTTATGGCTGTGCTCCTGTTCCAATGACACCAGAAGCTGCACAAGATGCAATTATCACAACTTCCTGAACTGTAATCCTTCCTGCATTATAAATATAAAAGCATTTGACAAAAGATCAACACAGTACATTCATCTTTGTTGTTGTTGTTGTTGTTTTTTGAAGAAAACAATCACCGAACACGACGCTTGAAACGGTTTTTTGAACAGCGGTTGATAACGTGATCCGCTGTAGAAATTAAACAAACCCAGGCACGCACGTACACTCTATGGTTCCATTCAACTTCTTTTCTCTCTTTCTCTCCTCACTGTACTGGGACGAAGAGGGGTGAGGTGTGAGTGGCGGGAGATAAGGGGGCGGGGGGGGGGGGGGAGTTCTTGCGTTCTTGCGTTCTCCTCCCCCCCCCTCCCCATCTCCCGCCACTCACACCTCTTCGTCTCAGTACAGTTCGACCAACGAGGGATATGACTGAATAAATTATGATAGATATTCGACTAGCCTGCACAGAATGAGAATGAAAAAAGCAAAGTTCCCCATACAAGACGTTTCTCAAAACTTACGATTCAGGGTAGAAGCAAAATAACGAAACACACTGAAGATGTATTTGTTCATTGTTAGAAGTTGCTTCATGCTCCTGTATCCCTTAAATTGACCGTGTCGTTTTAAAACAAACAAACAAAACTAGGCCAAACACATACAAAATAAAAACACACATAATAAAAAAACAAACAAACAACAACTGGTACATATACTGTACACACTCGGTGTGTGTGTGTGTGTGTGTGTGTGTGTGTGTGTGTGTGTGCGCGCGCGCGCGCTTTTATATTCCGTGTGTTTTTATGATCGTTTTGATAATTTCGTAAGCTTGTTGGTGGTTCTCTAAAAAGCCTCACTAATTAACACACAACATGCTGTTAAAGAATCGTTTTCCAACCAAATAATTATTTGGCTTCTTGTGTTTGCTTTTCTTCTGCCCTGTCTATTTGTGAAATCAGAATTTAGAAAAGAAGGGAAAAAATGTGTTTAAGAATAGTCTTGCGATCAATAATGTTGACATTAGCATCTTCTGGTCTTTGAAATAAATCGCGAAGTGTGTTGTGTAAGTTTGGAGTGTGTGTGTGTGTGTGTGTGTGTGTGTGTGTGTGCGTTCGTGCGTGCATGTGCGTATGTATGTATGTTTGTGAATGAGGGCCTAGGCATCGTTAAAAATAAAAGTGTATCAGTGTGTGTGTGTGCGTGCGTGCGTGCGTGCGTGCGTGCGTGCGTGTGTGTGTGTGTGTGACTGACTGCGAGCGTGCGTGTGTGTGTGTATGTGTGCGCGCGTGAGCATGTGTGTGTGTGTGCCCAGGTTGGCTCAAGAACAAACATAATGACATAGATTATAAATTACTACACTCCGTTCATGCTTTTGAGTGTATGCATGATTGTAAGTATGTATGCATACTTCTGAAACGTGGCTTTTTCGGCCGAGAGAGAGTGCTAAGGTTCTATCTCTCTCTTTCTCTCTTTTTTTTTTTTTTTTTTTTTTTTTTTTACCTCTCCCACATAGTTTTTTCTTCTTCTGTGTAGCCTGTCTATCTTAAAATCTCCAGTGTGCAAAGATAGCTCTTTGTCTCTGTCTCTGTCTCTCTCTTTCATACAACATATTCACGTCTTTTTTTTTTTTAGACCGAGGGTCAACTACTGTATGTATATATGAATGTATGTATGTATGTATTGAGTGAGCAAGTAGTAGACCAAAGAGAAGAACTCATTTGTCCGTTTTGCCGCTATAGCCAACGAGTTCTTGCAACCATGAAGGCGAACTCTTTGTTTCTTTGTTTGAAAGTTTCGTTGTTTTCAGTACCATTTGATGGACCTGATCGCATATGATAAAGCGACAGTTCGGCATTTGGAGACATTCCCCTGTGTGTGTGTGTGTGTGTGTGTGTGTGTGTGTGTGGTGTGTGTGTGTGTGTGTGTGTGTGTGTGTGTGTGCGTGCGTGCAAGCGCGCGCGGTGTGTGTGTTTATCTCTCTCTCTCTCTTCCTTTCACCCCCCCTCTCTCTCCCTCTTCCGCCCCCCCCCCCCTCCTTCTCTCTCTCTTTCTCTCTCTTTTCATGCCCATCTACCACATGTTGAACGAAAAATGTCACGAATTAACGCCAGTCTAAGTATCAATCCTACAATCTTATGAAACTCAACGATAGGCAAAAAGAGAGGAGGGGGAGGTGGGGCTGGGGGAGAGAGAGATCGGGTGGTGGTGGTGGAGAATCCGCCATAGATTTTCCGTAAAGTGAAGATTTTATATTTGGACTAAAGGCCATACTGAGGTTGAGACATTGTCACATACAGTCAGGCAATGTGAACACTTATCCTTTTTTGTTGTTGTTGTTGCCAGCCCATCATTTGCACCACTTCAGTGGCATTGCCCCCTAGCCACTCCCCCCTCCCACACATAGCCACTCCCCCCTCCCACACATAGCCACTCCCCCCGCCCACACATAGCCACTCCCCCCTCCCACACATAGCCACTCCCCCCTCCCACACATAGCCACTCCCCCCTCCCACACATAGCCACACCCACGTCCATCCTCCAATGTCCCAGGACACCGGCAGTCCAATGGGAGGCTATTGGTGTTGAGTCGCCAGTAGGCCACGCATCAGAGGAGACCCTGCACTGCTGCTAAGTCACTTCGGTTGTGTTCAGTAGTGCTCGTTCTGGTTCTGAAACGCAGGACACCACCTGCTAAGCGCCCTAGTGATGGCAATAATCGCCGTTACTCAGTCGCGTTGCCAGACAATCCTGTACTTCACGATTCTGTTATGTAATTCTCTTCTCATAGGCTGTCCACATAATCTTCTTCAGCGAATTCAAAAACTTCTAAACAATGCTGCCCGTCTGACTCTCAGAGTCCCACGTACTGATCACATTTCTCCCCACCTCAGCACTCTACATTGGCTCCCCACTGAAGTGAGAATTAAATACGACATTGCGTATCTCTCCTATTCTGCTTTCCACTCCGCACGACCTACATATCTTTCTGACCTTATCCGTGTTTACATTCCTGTTAGAAATCTCCGCTCTTCATCTGACTGTTACCTTTTGAAACTTCCTCGTGTCAATACAAGAACCTAGGGCGGAGGGGTGGTGGGGGGTGGGGGGTGGTGGGGGGGGGGAGGGCGGGGTGAGAAAGATTGGTCATGAATGATTTATGTAACTTGTAATATTTTTATTTCATGTAAAGCGCCCTGAGCTCTTTGAGAGAAAGGGTGCTATATAAATGTACATTATTATTATCATCATCATTATGATGATTACTATTATTATGATTATGATTCTGATTCTCATTATTATTATTCTTATTATAATCATTATTATTCAAATCTCCTTTTGTCAGCCAGACTCGAGAAATACAAAGACCTGCAGCGTTGGTAAAGAAACTGGAGCAACACTCCCAAAGACACACCCGTCAAGTTGTACTGATATGACGGGTGCAATAGCCGAGTGGTTAAAGCGTTGGACTTTCAATTTGAGAGTCCCGGGTTCGAATCTCGGTAACGGCGCCTGGTGGTTAAAGGGTAGTGAATTTTCCGATCTCCGAAGTCAACCAATGTGTAGACTTTTTTTCTTTTCTTTTTTTTTTTCCTCAAGGCCTGACTAAGCGCGTTGGGTTACGCTGCTGGTCAGGCATCTGCTTGGTAGATGTGGTGTAGCGTATATGTATTTGTCCGAACGCAGTGACGCCTCCTTGAGCTACTGAAACTGAAACTGTAGACTTGCTTGTGCCTGAACCACCTTCGTGTGTATACGCAAGCAGAAGATCAAATACATCTCTTTCTATTGTCCCCCTCCCCCCTCCCCCGCGGGCAGGAAGATGGAAGAATGGTTAAGACGCTCGGCTGCCGTTACAGAGAGACTGTGAAGGTGTGGGTTCGATTCCCGCTCTCGCCCTTTCTCCCACGTTTGACTGGAAAATCAAACTGAGCGTCTAGTCATTCGGATGAGACGATAATCCGAGGTCGCGTGTGCAGCACGTGCTTAGCGCACTGAAAAAGAACCCAATGCAATGAGAATGTTGTCCTCCGGTAAAATTATGTAAAAAAAAAAAAAAAAAAATCCACTCTAATACATGTGGAGTGATGGCCTAGAGGTAACGCGTCCGCCTAGGAGGCGAGAGAATCTGATCGCGCTGGTTCGAATCACGGCACAGCCGCCGATATTTTCTCCCCCTCCACTAGACTTTGAGTGGTGGTCTGGACACTAAACCGACGTACCGTGTGCAGCATGCACTTAGCGCACGTAAAAGAACCCACGGCAACAAAAGGGTTGTTCCTGGCAAAATTCTGGAGAAAAATCCACTTCGATAGGAAAAACAAATAAAACTGCACACAGGAAAAAATACAAAAAAATGGGTGGCGCTGTTGTATAGCGACGCGCTCTCCCCGAGGAGAGCAGCCCGAATTTCACACAGAGAAATCTGTTGTGATAAAAAGAAATACAAATACAAATATGTACACAAATATATAAGCATGCACTCTGGGCCTGACAAGCATGTTGGGTTATGCTGCTGTCAGGCATCTGCCTAGCAGATGTGGTGTAGCGTATATGGATTTGTCCTTGAGAAACTGAAACTGAAACTCTCCCCGACAGTCAAGGGGCCTTGAACGTGATGTATCGGTGTGTGTGTTTCGTCTGACTGTGGCAGCTGTGCATCCTTAAATAAAAATGGTTGAACACAGTTGGCTAAAGTTTGACCAAACCCCTCTCCAGCTGGCTTCACCATCACCGTTTTAAATGCAGAGGGTCGTTGAATCATCGTGTGCCACTCATCAGCTGCTTCCAGGACCAAGATGGTGTTCTCTGGTGGTCATGGTAATGACGGACGCAATAGCGTTGGACATTCAATCTGAGGTTCCCGGGTTCGAATCTCGGTGACAGCGCCTGGTGGGTAAAGGGTGAAGATTTTTCCGATCTCCCAGGTCAACATATGTGGAGACCTGCTCAGTGCCTGAACCCCCTTCGTGTGTATACGCACGCAGAAGATCAAATACGCACGTTAAAGATCCTGTAATCCATGTTAGCGTTCGGCGGGTAATGGAAACATGAACATACCCAGCATGTACCCCCGAAAATGGAGTATGGCTGCCTACATGGTGGGATAAATAAACAAAACAGTCACACACGTAAAATGTTACATGTCTGTCTGAGTGTGTATGTGTGTGTGTGCCTGAAATCTGATTGAATGACACAGGAAACGAATGATGAGTGCCCAGTGGCAGCTATCAGTCGGCTCTACCCAGTTAGGCAGTTTGTTGTACAAATGACTCCCGTGTTTGTAAAGCGCTTAGAGCTTGGTCTACAACCGAGGATAGGCGCTATACAAGTATCCGTACCAATCAATCAATCAATGGTCAGAAGGTGAAATGTGCTGTGTGTTTCTTGATACCTTTTTTCTGTCTTAGGTCCGAACAGTGCTCGAGCACCTATGGTTTGTAACACATGCCTGCACCCGAGCAATGATCAGACGTAGATAATTACACTCATTTACCGGTTCCCCCTTCAGTGTCGTAGAACGTATCACGTACGTGCATAGCGCCGTCACCGATGACGCCACCAGAAAAAGGGAAATAACTCTGAAAGGCTGAAAAATCACACGGTTTATCTAGAGTGGTTATCTCCAGATCATTTTCTCAGCTTTAGGCTTATTGTTTTGGATATTGTTTTATGACTTGAAACACCACTTTCTACTGTTTTCCCCTGGCACTGTGGGGGATAGTTAAGCTCATACTATTCATTCTGGTTTCTAAGCTCATACTGCTCATAGTAGTTTGTAAGTTCATATCAATTTCAATGACCGTGTGCGTATGTGCTCTTTTACTAGCTTCTTAAGCTGATACTGTTCATACTGGTGTATAAGCTCATACATGTTTTTAAGCTCATATCATTTTCAATGATCGAGGGTATATAATATTTTACTAGCTTCTTAAGCTGATACTGTTCATACTGGTCTCTAAGCTCATACTGATCGTACAGGTTTTAAGCTCGTATCAATTTCAGTGATCAGGCGTATTCACTCTTTTATTAGCTTCTTAAGCTTATACTGCTCATACCGGTTTTTAAGCTCATAATTATTATCAGCTTCAATGATTGGGCGTATACACTCTCTTACAAGCTTCCTAATTAAGCTCAAACTGCTCATACTGGTCTCTTTGCCCATACTGTTCGTACCGGTTTTTAAGCTCATACCAGTTTCAGTGATTGGCTGTATACATTCTTTTACTGGCTTCTTAAGCTCATACTGCTCACACTGGTCTCCAAGCTCATACTGCTCATACCGGTTTTCGATTACGCTCATTTGAGTTTCAATAATCGTGAGCGTATATGCTCCTTTACTAGATTCTTAAGCTCATACTGGTATCTAAGCTCATACCGGTTTTTAAGGTCATACCAACTTCAATGATCAGGCGTATATACTCTCTTACTAGCCTCTTAAGCTGGTACTGCTCATACTGGTCTCTAAGCTCTTACTGCTCATGCTGGTTACACAAGCTAACATCAGCTTAAATGATCGGGCGTATTCATTTTTTGTTACTAGCCTCTTAAGCTCATACTGCTCATACTGGTCTCTCAGCTCATACCGGTTTTTAATCAAACACGTATCAATTTCAGTGATTGGGTGTATGTGCTCTTTTACTAGCTTCTTAAAGCTCATACTGGTCTCTAAGCTCAGAACCGCCCATACCAGTATGTATTCTCATATCAGTGTAAGTCACAAAGCGTCTCACTCCCCCTTCTGTAGGTCCTTCACCAGACGTACCAGTCTCCTAAATCGGTCCAAGGGGGACTAATCAGTGTCCTACATCCTCTCCGGGGGGCGGGATGGGGGGCGGGGTGGGGGACATTCTAGGAAGCACCCCCACCCCTACTGTTATATCCCCCCTCCCCTATTAAATAAAATGAAGCAAAGAAACCACACACACACACACACACACACACACACACACACACACACACACACACACACACACACACACACATCTATCTAAGAGAGAGAGAGAGAGCAGAAGGAAGGCGTGGAGGAGAGGGACAGACCGAATCAGTTGATTATCAACTGTTTGCATGAAGGGGAGTGAAACTCAGCTGTTTGCATTAAGGGGAGTCAATCTGGAATTTGCTTCTGATCAGCAAAGGGCAGTAACTTCCAACCAAAATTCATTAATTTTTTGTTGTTGTTTCAACGACTTAAAATAATTCTCTGCAGCACATGCAGTTTGACGCAAAACCAAAGCACTGCTTGTTAATCAGTATACTGGCTGAGAGCCGCTGATTAATGTTATTGATGTGTCCACACATTATCTTTTTGTCATATAACGTCTTGTGTAAGAAACGTAATATGTAAGCTGGATTTTTAAGATGATGAAAAACAAACAAGCAAACAACCCTCCCCCCCGCCCCCAAAACAAACAAACAAAAAACCAAAACAAACAAAAGCAACAAAAGAAACATCAAACTAATCATGGCATATTGTATGCAAAACCATTGTATTGAATGAATGTAGAGCATATGTATTGATTATAAAGGTCACAGTAAATATAGACAAATCCAAAGAAATGAAACAAACATGCTAACATTCGATAATAGTGGGTATACCTTGACATTATGATGTTTATAGCTTGGTTGCGTGGGACTGAACTGGACAAATGTTCCGAAAATTAATCTTTGAGTTCGGGCGATCTCTGCGGGGATCTCAGCCACTGCTATTTCCACTCCTCCGTTCTTTGATTGATTGATATGGATGCTTATATAGCGCCTATCCTCGGTCAGAGACCAAGCTCTAAGCGCTTTACATATACGGGGTCATTTGCACAACAGGCTGCCTACCTGGGTAGAGCAGACTGATGGCTGCCACTGGACGCTAATCATTCATTTCCTGTGTCATTCAGTCAGATTTCAGGCACGCACACATATACACTCAGACAAACATGTAACATTTTACGTGTATGACCGTTTTGTTTATTTACCCCGCCATGTAGGCAGCCATACTCCGTTTTCGGGGGTGTGCATGCTGGGTATGTTGTTGTTTTCATAACCCACTGGACGCTGACATGGACTACAGGATCTTTAACGTGCGTATTTGATCTTCTGCGTGCGTATACACACGAAGGGGGTTCAGGCGCTAGCAGGTCTGCACATATGTTGACATGGGAGATCGGAAAAATCTCCACCCTTTACCCACCGTCACCTAGACTGGAACCCGGGACCCTCAGATTGAAAGTCCAACGCTTTAACCATTCGGCGATTGCGCCCGTTTTGGGAGGAAAATGTGTTGTCTTTCTTCCTTTCTTCATCTTGTGCTGGAGGAGATTAGGTCAGGTGGAGGGTTAGTGGTGGGGGGTGGGAATAGTAGGGAACATGGGGAGGAGTGGACTGGACTGTGGGGGATCAGTAGGTACATGACTGGGATGGGAGTAGAGTATGGAGTGATGGCCTAGAGGTAACGCGTCTGCCTAGGAAGCGAGAGAATCTGAGCGCGCTGGCTCGAATCACGGCTCAACCGCCAATATTTCCCCCCCTTCAATAGACCTTGAGTGGTGGTCTGGACGCTAGTCAATGGGATGAGACGATAAACCGAGGTCCCATGTGCAGCATGCACTTAACGCACGTAAAAGAACCCACGGCAACAAAAGGGTTGTTCCTGGCAAAATTATGTAGAAAAATCACTTCGATAGGGAAAAACTAATAAAACTGCATGCAGGAAAAAACCAAACAAAGCAAACAAAAAAACCCCAGAACAACAACAAAAAAAACAAACAAACAAACAAAAACAAACAAACAAACAACCCCCCCCCAAAAAAAAACAAAAAACAACAACAAAACCCCCCCAAAAAACCCCAAAACGGTGGTGCTCACAGTGTAGCGACGCGCTCTTCCTAGGAAGAGAAGTCCGAATTTCACACAGAGAAATAACATAAGAAGAGAAAAGAGAAAAAAAAAGGATGTGGGAGGGTGGTGGGGTGGTGGGGATAGGGGTGGAAGTGTATCAGTGTGGTGTATGGGTATGGTATTGGTCAGGAAGCAAGATCCAACCCCCCTGAACAGTTAGACTTTAAGGGTGTCACACCAACAGGTCATTAATTAAATTGAACCTGTGGCTTACAGGTCTTTTGTCCAACGAAACGGTTCGAATTGTTGTTTCCTTGGAAAGGCACAGAACTGATGAGATGAAAACGTGCAACAAACAGCTGGACCTACCCAGTTTTCTGTCAGCGGGACAACTGCGTTCACGCCCAACATGCTATTTGATGCTGGGAAACACACCTATAATTATCAGGTCATGGTCTGAAAGTCTGGTTTTTGCCTCAAATCACAACTCACTGACGCTGTTCAGGGGTCGAGACACTGCTGCTTGAACTGTTCCCATGAAGTCACAAGCTGGAGTGAACGAACTTGAAAAGACACCAAAGCAAAGTCTACTGCACTTGCAGAAAACCCTAGAGAGGGAGATGTCATGATCCTGTGTCAAGACTGACATCACAGATATCAGACATCGTCAACGCTACAGATGCACTTGATGTTGACAAATATAAGTATAAAACCTTGTTGCACTAACTTATGCCTTTTTCTGCTGTTGGTATGACGACGCAGTCTACTAGAAGTGCTACCTTGGCCCATGCAGGTGGGCTACTGGCGAGAAACTAATTGTTCCAGCCAGCACAGGTCGTTGTCAGCGGGCTCTGGTTATCTCTTGTACCTGAAGATAAGAGGAAGAAATGTTTGCTTGGTGCCGATGTGCATACTGGCTTGAAGGAACATGTATCGTCCAGGAAAAAAACAACAAGTCTGAGTATAAATGACGGCACATACACAGGCTCTGGACATCTTCCAGATATGCGCATAGAGCATATTTATGCTTGCATTATAGTGTTATATAAAAATGAAAGATCAATAATATTATCATTATCATTATTATCATCATCATTATCAATAGCATTAGTCGTAGTATTAGGGGAGATCTCTTGGATCACGGATCACATCAGCCCTGTCCTGAGTCCGATGAGAAATCCAGTCCACACGGAAGACCCTGGAAATAGCTGGCTCGACACCTGCATGAAAACGACCCAGGTCTGGAATGCTGTGTGGGAAGTACTACGCATGAGGATCTCCCTAACGGCCTCAACAAGCCCAACGGAGCTCGAGTTTGAAATGCCGGATCCTGTGGTGCTGGGGTTTTCAGCAGGAGACCCGTAGACTCCAAATTCAAATTTAAATAAATTTAATAATTCTTTTGCCCCTTTTAGGGTGTGGAGGATACAATAACAATACATATTCACTGAATCACAACTTCAGTATGGTCCCTTCTCTCTAGAAACGGTAACATGGAGCCTGGACCACAACCAGCTAGTCCTTTTTGCTTGCTCCTGAGGTGCAGTCCACGGTGAGACCAACGTGTAGTCCAGTGGGGTGACCCTGTGTTCCTCAGGCACAGCTGACAAGAGGTCGGTTTGCAGTAAACCGATCTCAAGTCAGACTTCCCAGAACCCCATGCTGGCTCGGCCAGAGATTCGCGTGGGAGGGCCAACATCCATCAGGTGCCCTGCATGTGAGTATAACCAGAAAGGGGACGTGAAAAAAGTAAGCATTCACTACGTTGCCGGAGAGAAGCCCGCCACGTCAGGTTCGTCGAAAACGCCAGCGAGAAAGTGCAACACAGGTCAAAAGTCAGAAGCCAAGAAGCCCAGATATGGAAGTCAAGGAACAGTCATCTCTAACGCTTCAGGACTGTTAAGGATGGAGGTGGTAGAAGTCTAGCCAAAGGCAAAACTCCTGGCAGTGGCATCTGCATCAAGACCACAAACTCTGGATGAGAATACGTGCCTGGTGCCAGGATGCACTGAAATGACTGGGACCTGAGGACTCATGCATATCCGAAGTCATGTACCTGGGATTTCTGGCCAGTGCCTGACCCCCCTTCGTGTGTATACGCATGCAGATCAAATATACACGTTAAAATTATGTAATCTATGTCAGCGTCCGGTGGGTAATGGAAGCAAGAACACACCCATCATGCACACCTCCGAAAACAGACTATGGCTGCTTACATGGCGGGGTAAATAAACAAAACGGTCATGCACGTAAAATGTTCACATGTCTGTCTGAGTGTGTATGCGTGCGTGCCTGAAATCTGATTGAATGATACAGGAAACGAATGATGAGCGCCCAATGGCAGCCATCAGTTGGCTCTACCCAGGTGGGCAGCCTGTTGTGCAAATGACCCCGAGTTTGTAAAGCACTTCGAGCTTGGTCTCCGACCGAGCATAGGCGCTATATAAGTATCTATATTAAATCAAATCAAATCTTTGACGAGCGGCTGTCCCCTTGTACTGGAGATGATGTCGGGTGCGAGGAACCCTGCTCTGAGACAGGCTACCAGTCGGGTGAACGGGTGGTGTTTTCGCGGATGCAGCATCGCCCCACTGACAGTGACAGCACAGCTCGTGGGTTCTGTGCTTCCTTCTGCAATGCACACATACCAATCTTTCCCGGGAACAACTGGCAAGTTTCGCCGAGGAGAATGGTGGTTGCAGTCGGATTCCAACCCAAACACTTTGGCCGGAATCCTAAGGCTTGGCACCTATCCTCGGTCAGAGACTAAATTCTAAGCGCTTTACAAACACAGCAGCCATTTGCACAACAGCCTGCCTACGTGGTTAGAGCCGACTGACGGCTGCCATTGGGCACTAACCATTCGTTTCCTGTATCGTTCAATCAGGTTTCACACACACACACACACACACACACACACACACACACACACACACACACACACACACACACACATGTAACATTGTTTATTTACCCTGCCATTTATTTACCATTGCACTTCTGTCTTATAAACCTTACGGTTTCATGACAATAAAATCTATTCTATTCTATTCACACACACAAACACACACACACACACGCACGCGCGCACACACACACACACTTACACAGACATGTAACATTGTTTATTTACCCTGCCATGAATGCAGCCATACCAGGATATGCTTGCTGGGTATGTTCTCTTTTAATTAAAATTTATTCACCGTATGTATAAAAGATCACAGATCACAGAAAGGTAGATATTTAAATATTCCACAAGAAGACAGATTGTGCAGCAAGTGTAACATCCTGGAAGACGAAATCCATCTTCTTGGTCATTGTATTAAATATAAAACCTTAAGGCAACAATTTTTAAAGGATATTCAAAATTCGAATAACACAGGACATATTCCCAGTCAGGTGATGCATCTGGCAATATATACAAACAAGATTGGGAAAATTTGTTTATGAATGCTGCTGCAATTTACTGCATTAACTGATTGATTAATTGTGTGTTTTTCATTCGTTCATTCATTTACCATTGCACTTGTGTCTTATAAACCTTACGGTTTCATGACAATAAAATCTATTCTATTCACACACACACACACACACGCACGCGCGCGCACACGCACGCACGCACGCGCGCACACACACACTTACACAGACATGTAACATTGTTTATTTACCCTGCCATGAATGCAGCCATACTCTGTTTTCGGGGATATGCTTGCTGGGTATGTTCTCTTTTATTTAAAATTTATTCACCGTATGTATGAAAGAGCATTCAAAATGCAATTGTTGAAGTTGAGCTTCGTGACCCCTATGGATTTTAAACAAAATAACATATCATTCCACAACAGACCGTTCTTCTACAAGGTTGTTTGCATGCGTAATGTCATATGTGGAAATGCTCCCCAAAAGATCACAGATCCTTTTTAAAGTAATGACCACAGACACAGCCATGTGTTATGTATACATTGACTATGAAATAATCTTTACAAATAAGACTTTCCTGTATTCTGGTGGAAATGTATGGAATGATCTTCAACTCATTTTGAAAAGTATTAAGAATAAAGACGTGTTTAAGAAAAATTTGATGTACAGTCTCATTAATTCTCTGAAAGATTAACCGTAATACTAATCTGTATCTATTAGTCTATCGCTTTATTTATCACCTGTGAAATGTTTCGTGTAAGCTTTTATTGGCAATGTGTTTGTGTTAAACGAGAGGATATGTGTGTGTGTGTGTGTGTGGAATGATCTTCAACTCATTTTGAAAAGTATTAAGAATAAAGACGTGTTTAAGAAAAAAATGATGTACAGTCTCATTAATTCTCTGAAAGATTAACCGTAATACTAATCCGTATCTATTAGTCTATCGCTTTATTTATCACCTGTGAAATGTTTCGTGTAAGCTCTTATTGGCAATGTGTTTGTGTTAAACGAGGGGATGTGTGTGTGTGTGTGTGTGTGTGTGTGTGTGTGTGTGTGAAACGTGGTAGCCATGGTGGCTGAGCATCACTGGGTATGCTCTTGTTTCCATTACCCACCAAACGCTGACATGGATTGCAGGATCGTTAACATGCGTATTTGATCTTATGCGCGCGCACACACACAAAAGGGAGTTGAGGCACTTGCAGGTCTGCACAGTACGTTGACCTGGCATATCGGAAATATCTCCACACTTAAAGCACCAGATGCGACGCGGATCGAACTCAGGAATCTCGGGTGATATTCCAGCGCTCTGACCAACTGACCACCATACCCTTCAGATATCCGTACCCCAGAATCACTGGTTCAGGACTTTCCCCCAGAACTTTCACCATGGCTTTGCCGTACGAAAGTCGTCGGACGTTGGTGACCGGAGTCAGTGCAGAAAACGTGTTATCTACCAACTTACCTGCCGTGGGATGGAATCCTCATGGTGGTTGTTGTTTCGTTCGTCATTAATCAGATGGATTCCCCCGTGTCCTCGACGAAGGCGGCAGTACTTTTGTACTGTGTGAAATTCGGGCTGCTCTCCCCAGGGAGGGCGCATCGCTACACTACAGCGGCACCCATTTTTTGTATTTTTTCCTGCGTGCAGTTTTATTTGTTTTTCCTATCGAAGTGGATTTTTATACTGAATTTTGCCAGGAACAACCCTTTTGTTGCCGTGGGTTCTTTTAAATGCGCTAAGTGCACGCTGCACACGGGACCTCGGTTTATTGTCTCATCCCAATGAGTAGCGTCCAGACCACCACTCAAGGTCTTGCGGAGGGGGAGAAAATATCGGCGGCTGAGCCCTGATTCGAACCAGCGCGCTCAGATTCTCTCGCTTCCTAGGCGGACGCGTTACCTCTAGGCCATCACTCCACACCAGTGCGTCGCAGGTCCTCCAGTCCTCCGTAGAGCTTCCGGGCCGCTGGTATTGGGTCGGTCCAGGCTTTTTCTCGGAGCGCTTGGTGGAGCGGGTAGGACTGCGGCAGATGTTCTGTTGTCTGGCTGCCTGTTCTGCTGGGGCACTGTTCTATGTCGCCAATACGGAGTTTCGTGTATAGGTGGTGTTTCAGGCGGTTGTGGCCTGTCCTGAGCCTGAAAATGGCTACCTGCTCTCGACGAGTCAGTAGGTAGCACGGGTCTGCTCTGCTGTGGCGTGGATGCTGCTGCTTCCACTTGTTCTGCAACTTGGCCTTAATGATGGTCCTGGATTCAGAGTAGCATCCTCATGGTTAATTCCACGCTTCCTTTCCCGCGATCTCCTCGTCAGGCAATAAGTGAACTCCTGGGCCCCGGAAACAAGTTGTGTTTGGAACGGTCTGATAGTTCAAATCCCTGAAAAAAAAGAACATTTTTGTGTTCAAATTCCACTGAGAATAATACGTGTCATATAAACTGTTACTTCCAGTGTGGAGCAATTTTTTTTAATTGACTCGCTTGTGTAAACAAAGTGAGTCTATGTCATAACCCGGTGTTCGGTTGTGTGTGTGTGTGTGTGTGTGTGTGTGTGTGTGTGTGTGTGTGTAAGTCTGTATGTCTGTGGTAAACTTAACATTGCCATTTTCTCTGGAAATACTTTGTTCGTCAGTACCAAAGTTAGGGTAGGCGATGCTTGAAAAGAAGAAGGCGTGACCTTGTTTTTCTTGTTCGCAATTAAAGGGAGAGAAATACAAATTCTGGACAAAACACAAACAGTGACACTAAATACACTGTCGACGTGTTTACTGCATATGAATATTCTAATGTGGACTCTGAATCAACTAGAATGAACATAAAAAAAAGTTTGAATCGACCGTTTCACTGAGTTTCAGTCAGCCTTGTCTAGGCTGGTCTGTGCAGATTGGTTTTTTTTTTGTTTTTTTGTTTTTTTTGTTCGCATTTAAAAGAAGAGAATTCTTGACAAAACTCATACAGTGACACAGACTACATCATTGACGTGTTTACTGCATATGAATATTTCAAAGTGGATACACAATTAAATTGAAAGAACATAAAAGAGACATTGAATCGACCGTGTCGTACTTTCCCGGCGATTGCAACTAAAATTGTAAATCTATCTAGATCCAGAGAAAACGGCCTAATGTTGCAGTGTGAGTGAGGCGATGGCAACATCTTCTTTACCGCGGACTTTAAAGAAATCTTGAATGTCCGAGATACACCACAACAGCGTCATCACTTCGAATACCGCAATCGATTTATCGTGCATGCATACGTGCCTAAAATCCTACTGAATATCTGTACATGATTTTTAATTCGTGTGCGTGTACCTTTTATGCATTACCCCCCTCCCCCCTGACCTCCTCCTCCCGCCCTCCCAACACCTCAACATTCCTTGTGACCCAGGTACACTAGGAAGCGAGAAAATCTGAGCGCGCTGGTTCGAATCACGGCTCAGCCGCCGATATTTTCGCCCCCTCCACTAGACCTTGAGTGGTGGTCTGGACGCTAGTCATTCGGATGAGACGATAAACCGAGGTCCTGAGTGCAGCATGCTTTTAGCGCACGTAAAAGAACCCACGGCAACAAAAGGGTTGTTCCTGGCAAAATTCAGGAGAAAAATCCACTTCGATAGGAAAACAAATAAAACTGCACACAGGAAAAAATACAAAAAGAAAAAAAAAAAAGAAAAAAAAAAAGGGTGGCGCTGTAGTATAGCGACGCGCTCTCCCTGCGGAGAGCAGCCCGAATTTCACACAGAGAAATCTGTTGTGACAAAAAGAAATACAAAATACAAAATATTCTATTCTATTCTATGCAGCGTATATGGATTAGTACAGTCCGCACTCACGCTTTAACTATGGACCCAGTTGTTAACCACAAGAGAATGAGGGAGAGACGGGTGGTTCATGAATTCGTTGGGGCAAGCAAGCAACAGTTCAGACTTTTCATCATTTAGCTGTAGTTTGTTGAAAGTCACCCTAGACTTGGTCTGTTTTTCACTTTTGCATGTGTGTCATCAGTTTATCAGTTTCAGTAATAGAAGCCGACTGACAGAGTTGAGTATCAGTATCAGTAGCTCAAGGAGGCATCACTGCGTTCGGACAAATCCATATACGCAACACCACATCTGCCACGCATATACCTGACCAGCAATATAACCCAACACGCTTTGTCAGGCTTGAGAAAAAAAGAAGAAAACAACGAAGAAGAAAATTTAATAATTAAACAGATAAAGAAGTTAATGAATATTTAGAGAAAAATAAATAAATAAAGAGAAAAAAAAGCTGAAGTGAGTGTCATCAGCAAAGCTCTGGTGTGAGAGACAGTGGCTGTTTATAGCAACATACAGTAGGGTAGCATACAGAACAAACAGATTTGGGCCAAGGACTGATCCCTGTGGGATACCATATGATAACAGAGTTTCGTTAGAATATTTGCCATTTCCACAGACAGTCTGGGTTCGATTCATTTAGTAGGATTGAAACCAGGAAAGAGGAAGATCGTGAATGTCAAAAGTATGTTTGAGTCTTTCAATGAGAAGTGTATGATCAATTGTATCAAATGCAGCAGTAAGAACTAAAAGAGCAAGAACTGAAATTTTGTCATCGTCAAACCCACAGAGAATGTCGTTTACAATCTTCAGCAATGCTGTTTCAGTACTATGGCCTTGCGGCTAGCAGACTGATGGTGGTCGAAAAGATCATTCTGCTCCAAGTGATTAAGAAGCTGGGGGAGGATGGCTTTTTCTAAAATTTTGGAAAGGAAGGACACATTTGAGACAGGTCTGTACTTGTTCAGATTGTTCTGATCAAAGGGAGGCTTCTTTATAAGTGGGCGCACAACAGCATGTTTAAAAACAGACAGAAAGCAACGAGACAGAAGTGAATAATCAACAATACGAGTGATGCACGGAAGCAGGACGTCAAGACAATCAAGGAAAACAATTGAGGGGATACGGTCGATTTCACAGGACTTTTCCGGCGCTGCATTTAAGCAGAATTTCTTTACAGTTTCTTCATCAACAGGTTCAAACCGGAGGAGACAAGGGCCTTTGTACACACGATCAGCTGCTGGTGTAACCAGGGGAAAAACAGAGTCAACATTATGGCGTATCATCGTTATCTTATTTGTAAAAAAAAGTCTGCAAATTTCTGTGAGAGTTCCTGGCTGGTATAGATTGTTGGAAGGCGTGTTGTCCGTCCTTTGCCAAGAAGAGTGTTTGTAATGTTAAATAATTGTTATGCTTGACACCCTATATTTGATGTAAAGGAAGGATAATATCGGAATACAAATGGGTTACTTAAAAAAGAGTTGCCACTGATTGATTTGAAATATGCTAAAGCTGTGAAATGTCAGTAAAATCTGTATGAGACTCCAGCCATTTCAAAAGTTTAGATTCTTTGGATTTTCTCCACTTTTCTGCCAAAGTATTTAATGTATACATAAATGGATTGATAGCAGAGTTTAAAGGTAGTATGAATATTGCTAAAGCAACATTCACTTCTCCAGGAATGGGAATACCAGCCAGTGCTAGTATTCCACACAGTCCAATAGGAAACCAACACATGAAATCTGTCACTGCAATGGTAATCAACCGCTGAGCTATGGTAATGTCTTGTGACACTTTGGTAGTGTTGGTCTTCAAAGCATTGCTCTGTATTGACCAGTAGATGCATGCCTGGCCCACAGAGATGAACAGAAACAGAACAAAATTGAAAACAATCATGATGCCAAAAGAATACAATTTCCCTTTAAACTCTTGTTTTGTAACTGGCAGTGGAATACAGATACCAGTCTGGCTGTAAAACTCCCAGTGTGATGTCACTGGCAGTAAAGGCAACAAGGCAAGGAACCAGCCTACCAGCCAAATCAGTAGACACATTATTGTTGCAGATGTCCGTTCAAATCTCAAGGTGCTGAATGGAAAGCAGAGGACAATGAAACGATCTAAAGTAATCAGGCAGATGATCACAGCTGACACCTCACTGGACAACAGAGACAAAAATCCAGCCACTTTACAGGCCACGCTGTTTTTCCATGTGTCATCATGATAGAGATATTTGCCACGTAACATTTCATCAGCCACTCCTATAACGGCCATGTAAACACCCATCAGAAAGTCAGCCATTGTAAGGTTGGTGACAAACACACTGAAGCCACTAGAAGAGGTCATGCTCTTTGCAAACAAGCGTGCACAGAAACAGAAGACGTTACCAGACACTGCCAGGCAGGTGACCAGCCACAGAAATCCACGGTATGTCCATGATTGCAGTAAATCTTCACATGATGAAATTTCATCCTTGGGAGCAGAACAAGATGAGACATCAAAGTTGCCAGGAAGTATTTCTTCACAGCAAAACTTATAGTTCTGCGCTGAAATATACTGTAAATTGGAAAGTTTTTTGAAAATGTCAGGTGGGAACGCTTTCACATGACTGCCATCCATATACAGTTCAGTCAGTCGTGGTGTGTACTGAAAACCACCAGGACTTACAGTGTGAATGGAAGTAAAACTTAAATTCAGTGACTGTAAGCGGAAAAATGGTGCCAGCACTTTTGAATCAAATACTGTCAGTGTTGTGTGTGAAAGATCTACCTTTGTGAGAACACTTTGTTGATTAACTGAGGAATGGTCACTATGCAGTAATGTGATAGGGTTGTAAGATAAGGAGACATGTTGCATATTTTCTAAACGAAGAAACGACGTCATATTTACGTGCTGCAGTTTGTTGTCACTGAGGTCAAGCCATCTCAAATTTAACAACTCCATTTCTGGCACCACAGACAAAAAACACTTAGCAAGAGCCAGATGAATAAGATAGACGTTATTACTCACATCAGACAGTGTCAGACCTGAACCTGTGGCATTCAAGTAGCGGATCTGAGGGAAGAGTGCTGTATGGAAAGGCTGGACACAGAGGAAGGTGTGAACCTGACAGAGGCAGCCTACAGGACATGTAACGTCGCACCACAATTCATCGTCACGCATTGGGCAGTGAGGCCAGCCATCACACACGTGGTCACTGTGTACACATATCAAGGAATGTCGACATCGGAGAAACCCAGGACATGTAATCTCTGCACATCCCTCTTCATCCTCATGCTCTATACAGTCATGCATCTCGTTGCATCGTGTGTAAACAGGCAGACAGTCGTTGAATTCTCCAGGACAACGATAATGACTGTCTGGACAAGGCTCACTGAAATTCATTTGCTTTGAGATGAACCGCGAAATTCCATTGAAATTGACAAGAACAGGAGATGGAAGACGTCTCCGAAGAACGTGCATCGATTTGAAAGCAGAACAGCTATTTTCATCAGATCGATCCTGACAGTGGAACATTTGATCGCATACATTATCATAGGACACGCACTGACCATTTGTACATGTGAAATCTGTGTTGATACAATGAGGATAGTGACAGAAAGATTCATCACTGGAATCCAGACAGTCTGATGTGAAGTCACACACCAGGGAATATGACAGAGTGGTTGTGTCTTCAGTGCATGTGAAAATTGGGGTGAATCTGAAGCAGAGTGTTGTCTGATTCAAGGCATATACCTTTAATGGCTGACAAGAAAAATAGCAGAGAGAAGCAGACCGCTGACTGCACACTTCACTATTGTTGTAACCACAAGAAAGAACCTTGTGGGTCACAGGACCTTCGCGACATTCAGTTACAGAGTACCGTCCCTTTGACAGTGACAAATGTGTGTTCGCCAAAGAAATTCCCACCGGATCGCGAGGTTGATCATAAGTCGTGTTTGATTTCAGTTCACAAATCACCCCAAACGTATCCCGATCACAAGTGATCCTTCCAATACTCATATATTTGAGATTAAGGATGACACAAAAAATTGGATCACCATAGAAGTCAGAATAAGAGTGTTCAAATAAGTGATGAAAAACAGTTCTGTCTTCAGTATATAGGCTATGTCTATACATATCAGGGAATGCCACATTTCCTGAATATAGATTTATCAGAAAACTCACAAAGCTGCTCCAGTATCGTTTTGCTTTATTGGCAATAGCACCGTAGGGATCATGTTGACATGTGGGAAACTTTAGTTCGCCCCCAAGTGAATTACAATACTCAGTACCTATTTTGATACCATCTCTTTTATCTCCATGTTTTTCCATTCTCACAATTTTGTAACACTGGTTACACAAGGCCACCAACCCCTGACAGTCAGCACTGCTGAAGGGACAGTGTTCTGTTTCATCCCGTCCATCTTCACACTCTGTCTCCAGGTTACAATCCACGTGGTGCTGAAAGCTGGAATAGTGCTCCACTGAACAGTTCCACAAACCACTGGGTAGCTTGTGGGGTGCTTTACTTTCAGGGAAAATCGAAAGGTAAAACTCAAAACATGATGTGCTAGTCTCTTTGATGCATCTGTCAAAGTAAAATACTGAAACCATAAATTGTGAGTCATTGAAACAATACATCCGGGCAATCTCACGCTCCCACTTGAACATACTCCAGATGAGACTTCTGTCGTTGGATGCTTGACATCCATGACGACATCGATACAGATGGATAATCGGTGTATGTGGCGACAGTTCTTTGACACTGACCATAAATGGATGTCTTGCTGGCACAGACACGTTCTTAGAAACAGTACCTGTATAAATCTCACTTGCATTCCTTCTCAGTGTAAAGTATCCAGATGACGGTGATGTCATCACAAGAACCAGCCTGGGTGCTTTGATTTTGTTTTTAGGTTTTAAAGTTCAAGGAATAATTTCATAACAAAAATATGAAAGTCACATACCCACCAGGCAGCCATGAAGACCATGCACAATAAACATGTACAAAGGAAATTGATCATTTGAATTTTTCTCTGGTGTCCAGAGCATGAAACCGAAACATCAAGGGAGGAAACTGCGCATCTAAGCATTAAACAGTGAACATGTATACGTCAAAGCAGACAGTGTCAAACAAAATCAAAGTAGTGATGCTGTTACGCGTCAGTTTGGACATGTGAATATGTTGTAGATGAATAGAGAACAGGACTCAACAATCTAACTGTACTTTTAATCATCTGACTTAATAAACAATAAAAACATAAGCTGGAGCACCATCAATTGGCTAAATCAACAACAAGTAGTTTGCGCATATGCTCCTTTAGGATCAATATTTGTAGACTATATAATGTGGTAGCTATGCAACATAGGATGCATGTATACTGCTATGTGATAACAATGACGATAATGATAATAAAATGCCGGCTCACATAGAGCAGTACCCCCGTTTCAGATGGGGCTCACCGTGCTTTACAATGAAATATACAGATTTAAGAGTAACTGACGTAAAACATGTACTGCGTCAACACAGTCTCACATGACATTGGCTAAAATATTACATATGTAAGACTAAGTTACATAAAAATATACAAATCAACACAGGCACCATCACAGTCTCAAATCACACAGGCACAAATCTGTCTGCCTTAGGGTCTGCGTTCTCATCTCCAAAGTCATTGACATCTTCGTCGTTTGCGATGGACTTCCGTGATGATGATGGTAATGACAAATGGTGCTCACTCGTTCTTCCAGTTTATATTTAAGACTGCTTCCTCTTTCGAACGGTGATGCGATGGCTTTGTTCTTTGTTCTTTAATGCAAGAGAAAATAACCAACACGACGTTTGCTTTTTCATTGCACACTGCATCAGGCCAGTGCTGCTCATACCACCAGCACACCAGCATGGATATCTATGAATAAAAGATACACGAAAACCCGAGCAAACCAGACGTGTTGTCAAAAATGAGAGATTTTCGTGGGCTTTGATGCGTAAATAACAAGCAGTAGAAGGCATGCGAGCCACATGTATTTTGTGCGAACACACACACATACACACACACACACACACACACACGCACGCACGCACGCACGCACGCACGCACAAATACACAAACATCTGAGAGAGAGAGAGAGAGAGAGAGAGAGAGAGAGAGAGAGAGAACCTCTTCAAAGCTTCTTAAAAGATTTATTGCTGCAGAAAGGAAGGCGAACTGCTTAAACACACACACGCACGCACACATGCTCAAACACACACACACACGCACACACGCTCAAACACAAACACACACACACACATGCTTATACACGCACACATGCTTTCACAACTTCCTGAATGATGAGTTATTGTTTCAAGTCATAAGCATACACATGAAGAATTCAGCCAAGGCATTCCTATAAATCTTGTGTGAGACTTTGAGACACGACAATTGATTAAGAAATATGAAATCTAAAATCAAAAGTGTGTATGTGTATGAGAGAGAGAGAGAGGGAGGGATAGAGAGAGAAAGAGAGAGAGAGAGAGAGAGAGAGTCGGTCAAAGTAAAAATGTTTTAATGTCAGGCCTCTGGCCCATAACATGAGTGATGACATGTTCTGTGTACAGGGGAATGTTTATATTTTTGTAGCTTGCATCCGCACATTCATTGCTTTGTGAACAAAACTAGACAGCTTATATAAAACAGATTCATTAGTACTAGACATAAGTGAGCAGAATTCAAACATACATGGATTTCGAGAGTACTTCGGCGGAATGATTTCATTTCTTATTTCATCATACTTGGGGCATATGAGTAAACAGTGAAGTTCTGATTCTAACGTGTTCTTGCAAAAAGGGCACCATTTGTTTCCGTCCTGGCTGGGTTTATATTTTTAAAAAATGTGAATTAAGAGGTGACATACCGATTCTAAATCCTGAAAATCTTTTGCGCTGTTAGACATTCTTAACAAGATACAAATAAGGACTGATCGTTAGGGTATGTTTGAAGTGAGAATAAACATAATAGAAATCATGGGACTGCAGCGATTCATGCCAACTTTGAGCATAACAATTTATAAGCCTTTGCGTAAATTCCCTGATAAACATATGAATGTTACTAACGGATTGTGCTTCCCAAACGACCCCAAAGCCATATGAATATAAAACATTGCGAATTTTATACACCCACGTGATATAGTATGTTACAGGCTTTTTTATATCTATTTTCATTCATTGAAACTAATCAAAGCCAAAACTTGATGCATCTTATGTGTGGATTTATAGAAATCGGGAATCTCCCTGTTTCTCCATATACAAGATGTCTAGGAGACTTTGGATTAACACCCAAAAATCTCTTTAAAGCATCTAAATGTACTTTTTCAATGCATTCCTGGTCTTGCGTTAATCCCCAAATTTCTGAACCATATGTGAGAATGGGCTGTAGTTAACAATCAAACATTTGGAAAACATACATGGTGAGTGCTCTCCAGTAGACCACAGCAATTTCATGATAACTGACACTCCCGTACGGGTTAGGTCAGCAAGATCTTGTAATGTTGGTTGGAAAGACAGCCTTGTTGTTAAGAATATTCCTAAGTATTTATACATGGTAACAATCTTTAACTTTTCAGTTCCATAATACCACACTTCGTTACATGCAAGATAACCACCATTTCTATATACAGCAGTATCAGACTTTTCAAAGTTTACCAGCAAGTCAAGACGTTTGGATGTATTGTACAGAATATTGATTTGTGTTTGCAAACGAATGACACCATCAGAAAATAGTATGACATCATCAGCAAATAATATCAACAATTCAATGAAATCTGGAGACAGCTGAGTACCATGTCTACCATAGTTTAAAATACCTTTGGTCAGGTCATTGATAAACAAGGAAAACAAAACTGGCGAGCACACTTCTCCCTGCTTAAGACCACGTGGGCAAAAGAAAATGTCAGTTAAATTACCACTTACACGAACACGTGTTTTAACAACAGCATACATACATTTCAGATCATTAGCCATTTTTCCATTCATGCCAGTTTGGTTCAGACTTTTCCAAAGTTTATCTCCACGTACTGAGTGAAACGCTTTACGAAAATCAATGAAAGCAACGTACAACTTTCTGTGCCTTACAAGCTGTTTGTGAATCAGTGCCAAAAGAGTGAAAATATGATCTGAAGTACTATGATTTCCCCTAAATCCTGCTTGTTCTTCTCCAATTATCTCGTATTCATCGATCCATATTGTGATTCTTTTATTCAAAACAAAACTGTTACAGTTTGCTGCAAATGTTCAGTAACGATATTCCCCTATAATCAGGTAAATTCTTATCTTCTTTTTTATGTATGGGGTATGGGTTGTAAAAGTGACAAAGGCCAGTCATAAGGATATAAACCGTATCAAAAATGTGTTGAAAACTTTTACCAAGAAAGGAACAATGAAGTCTATTCTGCTTTTATAAAACTCGCCTATCATACCATCTGGTCCAGCAGCTTTTTTGATTTTTTAATGCTTTTGTCACACCTCATGACAAACCAAGGTGTGTGTGCCTTAACCCCTCCTTGTTCTCCCACCCCATTCAGCTGGAGAGTGGTGGGGGTTGTGCTGATTGCACGGGAATCTGTCTCAGTTCAGGCTGTCACTGAACTGAGAACAACCTTTCCTGAGCTGGTCAGTCAGTGACAGGATTCAAAGCTTTTTCGCCCGTGACTGGCATTGGAGGCAGTCGTGTCTGCTTTGCTCTCTTCAGGGCTGTTTGCCCAGTTTTGCATTCTGCAGTTGGGATAGCTTTTCCTCCGAGTGTTTGGTGCTCTTCGTTCGGTGTTCTGTGTCTTTCAGCATCTGGGTAGCAGTACCCGTCTGAAAGTGCTTTCAGCGTCCCCACTTTCCGTGTCTTCCACTGAGTCCCCTACCCTTCCACTGACCCTCCACTGTCTTCCCTGGAATCCCACTGCCAGCCTTTGACTTCCATGGTCTAGGCCTCCGTTGGCTGCTCCCGCCTGCCGCTGCCTTCCGTCGCCAGCGTTCTGTGGCCTGGTGCTCGGCTGCCTCGGTGCTCTTCGTCTTCGTCGTCACTGTTCTTCGTCTTCGTCGTCGCTGTTCTTCGTCGTCGTCACTTACTGTTCGTCGTCGTCGTCACTACTTCATCATCGTCGTCACTACTTCATCATCAACGTTGTGCTTGTGTTTCCATGTCACTCTACACACATATTCACACACTCGCACACACTCATGTGCTATTCATTTATTCTTCCAGAAGTGAATTTATTCACTCTTGAGACCATTGGCCATTGTGGTTATTTCCACGTTTGTGCCATTTCATCCTTTAATTTGCTGGATAACTTGTCTTTGTTGTAGTGTGCTTTGTTGTCTTCTGTCGTCTGTTAAACCCTGTGTGTATTGTCTGCTCCATGTACAGAATAAATATATATTGAACTCTTATCCTGTTATAGTCTGTGTTTGTGGTGTCAGGGTGTTAGTGCTGGGTCGGGTGGGGGTTACTTGTCCGGTCTCTTACAGAGCGTGACAGCTTTGATTGCACTTTTCATTTCATCCTCAGATATAGCTTGGTTCAAAGAGTTACAATTGATACCATCATCACAATCACATACAGAGTCAAATGAAGCATCATCAAAAGCAGAACTATCATTAGTTGTAATGTTAAATACATTATAGAAATGATTAAATATGTCATCAGTAGTGATTGTTGACGGAGTTTTAGACTTTGGCCTAATAGGTCGGACTGTGTTCCAAAATGCCTTAGGATTTTGCAAACTATTCTGCAGGCAGACTATCAAATTACCTTTATAACTTTTCTTCTTCTGTCTGAGCAAGTCTTTATATTCTTTCCTTTTTTGACAATATGCTAATCGATCTAAGTCATTATGGGATCTGGAACTCTTGTGCAAATCCCTCCCCAGTGCTGTTCTGGTCCGCTTTCATTCGAGATCAAACCAAGCTTTGTGTTTCTCTCCTCCAATGAAGATCGTTTTTTTCATACCCTCACCAGAATACCTGAAGCAGTCGTGAAATTTGCACAAAGCCAGATTTATATCAGAATCAATCAAATTCAGTGCCTCGTTCATAAAAGCCTGAGTAGGTGTACATTGCATCATACCATAAAAGACAGTAGATTTTGCTTCCTCCCATTATATTTTGTAATGGTGGATCTATCATTGATCAGTTTATTATTTACAATGTACTGACTATTTTTGACAGCTAGGTCAATTGTCACAATTGCATGTTTGGATTCAATCTTGTGAATCATATGGAAACCAGCACACTGAGAAAGTAACTCACGTGAAACAATGAAGTACTCCAATACACTACTACCTGTCGGAGATATGTATGTATAATCACCAGAAAACCGCAATGACTAGAATCAATTTAGAATACATAAACCAAACACATTTCACAAATGCAAATCAGATAACCGGCCAAACGAGATAATAGCACCATCACTAGACACTCTGGACATACTTTCATCAGTTATCTGCAAATACTTGAAGCCCATGTGAGAAACCATATCACATATTTCATCTACAGGGTCTTTAGTACTGGCATTGGTTGAGGAAGTTCTTGTTTACCAAAAACAATCATAGGTCCTTAAGTCCTTACCGGTTCAAATACGGAATTTTCTAACATGGAAACTCCATTGTATATCTCAGTTTCTTCATAATAGATTGAATTTTCTGGGGGCAAATAAAGTCCTAGCAATAGACAATCAGTCTCTGCACCTAATAACTTGTGGGACAATTTCATTGTAATCATATTGTCAGTTTCAATGTGTATATGCTCAACATATTTAACAAGATCGTTTCTAAGGAGTAATACAACACCACCCTACAGACGGCCATGGACACTATCCGAGACCTTTACGCCAGGAGAAATGAACAGCGTGTGAGACGGGAAAAAGGACACGGGCACAGATTCTGTAAACTAATAAAAAATAACATAACTATATACAAAAAGAGAAAAATCAAGCTTGTTAGAAATGCTCCAAAACCCTTCAATATTAAAGGTAGCAAATGAGATATTTTTAGCATTTGACTGATTGGGTGAAACATTGAAAGCTGTTCAAAAGTCAATGTTTTAAGGGCCTTGACCTGACCTTCATTTGTCATTAGTTTTGGAACTGGAGAGGTCCAATCACGAGGAAGTTTAGTTTGCTGGGGTGGGACAGGAGTTTTTGTGGTGGACTGACTTCTGGTCAGCACTGGGGAGGGCTGTGCCTGAGTCTTAACCCCACTTTGTCGAGAACCCCCTATATTACCCTTGCCCCCTGCCCCCCCCCCCTCCCACGCCCCCCCCACCCTCCCTCTCCCGTCCCCCGCGCTCCTTTCCCAAAACCCCGAGGAGAACGGTGACTGTCACCCATGGCAGAAGGGTGCCGATGTGGGAGGGCGTGGCTTAGTGTTGTCTTCAGGGGCTGTGGCTGTGGTGTCTGTGACACCACTGGGTCGGACGTCATGCTGGAACTCACTGGGAATGGTGTGTTGGCTGACCTGTCTCTGAACCAGGTCTCTCCTTCCTGGACTGTCTTCACAAGAGAGAGAGAGAGAGAGAGAGAGAGAGAGAGAGAGAGAGGTCCATCACATTGTAATTTATCAACATCTTGATGGAATATAACGTACCAGCAGAGCAATGGGTTCGTCACAGAGTTTTATCATGTTAATCCATTTCTCTGTCACAGTCGTAGTTTTTGTGATACTGTGCAGAAATAAAGGTGAAAGTGTGAAGAGTGACGTGTGTCTCGAGTACATTGCATTTTCCGGTGCAGGTTCGATTCGCCTCTTCGCGTTCCGCCTGCTCTGTGATCGTGGCCCCACCTTCAATGGCCTTTTGTGAGTTTGACCCTGTCCAGGTTGGGGGAAAATGTATTTGGTCCTGTTTAAGTGAATTTGTTCTTGTTGTGAGGGTTAGCCCACAGGCTAAGTTCGATTCTCAACCAAGTACACATCTGTGTACTCAAACAATCACTGCGCATTCATTCCTTTTGAACATAGCCGAAGACACAGTATACATTTATTCATTTATATTCTTCAAACCAACCGTGAACTGGGATGGCATATAAAGGGGATTTAAAAGATTTAATGAATTTACAGGATTTAAAGTGAAACAATATAAAATTCCTTGAACAGGCCAAGGACATACAGAGGCCAGTAACAAAGGGTTTTATATTGTTTATTACTATAGTTTGGGAAGAAAAGAAGAAAAAACAACAGAAGACAGTGCCTGTAAAAGTCACAAACAACAAATGTCATGGTACGTGTCAGTAATACAGGTGGATAGTAAGCATATGTGTACATAATCGTTACAATGGAAAGAATACTAGTAGGCTTGGAATAGGCAGAACATAACATAATGCATATGTGTGAAGACCAAACACTGGCAGGAAATGACGTTTCTAATACCTTTAGATAGCAAAAGTTAAAAGTGGCTAGTGCAACAGTGGAAGTACAATAACAGTATAGATTATGTAAAGCTTATACTGTGTCAAAGTGATTAAAATGAATCAGTTATCATGTAACACTGCACTGGAGTAAGCTGTACTGGAAAAAGCATGATGGCTGAAATACAATTACCAGACTGCAATCCATATCATATGGTTTTACCCAATAACTGATATTATCCAATATCTTGTAATTACCACATCAGATTACTACACACACATTATAGAGCACACTGTAACTGTGAAGCTGGTTGAGCTGATAGTATAAGAAAGGAACAATGAACACTATAGCAGTATTGACATCAGCATATGAAATAATACATAAAAAATAAACAAGATTATAGAACTGACTTTTGTATTAGATATTGGCAGCTTGAAAGATCCAATGGTGAGTCAATGCTCAATACAATGGAAGGGCTGGCATGGCTTGGCCATCAAGTGGTGCAGCTAGCGAATGAACTTACACAAGCTATCCGGTTTCACACCGAAGAAGACAGCTAATTCAGGCCTCTGCTCTACATTAAAATGTTCTCCACTGAACGCTGAATACATATAACCTACTCGACCGTCTTCATCACACTTTTGGAATCTCTGGTGCAATCCTCATTTGGTTCAAATCTTATATCTCTCTAATCGCTCTCAAAGAGTGTTCATCTCAAGTTCTCATTCTGAATCCAGACCTCTTCCTGTTCGATATGGTGTTAAATGCAGTTCTTGGTCAAGTACGATCTAGTCTGTACATTGTTTCAGTGAAAGAATGGATGCTGACTAATAAGCCCAGACTCGATGACATCAAGACAGAAGCAGAAGCTATGCTTGTTGGCTGTAGGTCCGTGCTTCGCCATATTTCGGACCATTCATTGACTGTCTGCAATGCTGTTGTCAATTTTCAAACTTCTGTCAGAAACCTGTGTGCATAATTTGATTCAGCTCTGTCCATGCATGACCATGTCGGTAATTCATTGAAAACTGCAAACTTCCAACTGAGAAAAATCTGCACCATTCGACCATATCTGACTATTGAAGCAACCTCTCAGCTTGTCTGTTCCGCGATTCTCAGCTGCATTGACTGCTGCAATTTATTACTCACTGGTTTGCCTTCTGATTTGATATCATGCCTTCAGATAATCTTGAACAATACTGCCAGATTCTTTCTCAAAAAGTCAAATAAAGATCATGTTACCCCTCTCTTGCGTCAACTTCATTGGTTGCCCATCCAGTACAGAATTCAATACAAAATTGGCATATTGGCTTATCACCATTTTGAAGGTTCCCTCCCATCTTACTTATTTTCTGTCCTTCATATTTACACTCCATCCCTTTCTCTCAGGTCTTCTGGAGAAAAGATCCTTCGAATCCCCAAAGTCTCTTCAAAGAAATTTGGTCAAAGGGATTTTCCGCACCAAGTACCTTCTGTTTGGAATTCTCTTCCTCTGGATCTCCGGCACTCACCAACTCTGTCCTCTTTCAAAAGTAAACTGAAAACCCACCAGTTCAAAATGGCCTTTGGATGTTACGAAGCATAGTTCTTTGCCTCTTCCCACCCTCTGCATTCCCCTTGTGTCCCCCCCCCCCTATTGTAGTGTTTCTGTGGTGTGTGTGCATGTGGGCTGGTGTTTGAGTGCGCGCGCGCGTGTGGGTGAGAGTGTTTTTTGTGCCTTTTTCCTGCGATTATTCATATATCTGCAATTTGTAGTATTGTACTGGTGGATTCAGATTTTGTTTTCCACTTCCATGACTTCTTGTGCTCTTGTGTGGTATAATGCACTGTTATATATGTACCGTTTCATGTGAAGTGCTTACAGCCCACCTATGGGGAGTTTGTACCGTGTAAGTACAATACATTATCATTATTAAACGGGAAGACTGTGATCACACAGCTGAGTATCATCCACTTCACGGATGCGTCTTTGGGTGTGTTGCTCTGGTTTCCTGACTAACGCTGCAAGTGTCTATCTATCGGGTCTGGTTGACGCTAGGATATCGTTATGACAGGAAGCATAGAGTACAGCTTTGTCACATAGTCGCAAACCTAAATGGATCCCCATAGCATCATCATCATCCTACTTCTTCATCATCAGTATAAAAAAAAGTCCCAAATCATTTGGCCTTTCACACCCTACTGTCTTGGTGACCTCAATTTCGACACCCCTCCACTTCCTTGTTTGGGGTCATTCTCGTCAGGGTCTTTAGTGCAAGCGGGTTCATGGGGGACTGTCGTTGGAGGGACATGGTGGCAGTCTCCACTCTGGGGGAGACACTCACTCAGTCCAGCTCTGTGATTAAGCCATTATTGTCGTCAGTGGGGTGCTTAATAGGTGGTGTCCTAAGTACGTTAACTCAGAACAGGCACTACCGAACACCACCAGAGTGACTCAGCAGCAGTGCAGGTTCTCCTCAAGTGTGTGGCCTCCTGACTGATGGTTCCCTGTGGATTGCCGGCACTGGGACTGAGACAGACGAACCCGAGTGTGGCTGTCGGGGACTCAGAATGAGTGGCGTAGGAGTAATGCCACTGAAACGTTGCAGATAATGCGGCTGAAAAAGAAGAAGAAAATCACTGATATATATGTGTATGTAAGCACAACATAATTTGGCAGTGAATGATACATAGACTTGGTTTAATAAATGTTTGGAGCATTTTTTTAGAAGGGGCTTTCATTAAAATTATGAATGGTGTCGCGCAGGTATTAATGTGTGAGTCAGTGAAGACCAGTAGGTCAGTTGCGAAACGTCATCTGACAACAGCATGTGCCGTGAAGTTAGACTACAGCGGTGATCGTAGCCAGCTGAGTCACTCACGTCAAATCAATTCTTCACACAGCATGGAATTTCAAAGCATTATACATCCAAATGGAATTTCAAAGCATTATACATCCAAATTATAATCACTGGTTCGAATCTTGGTAACGGTGTGCCTGCCGGTGGGAAAAGGGTGGAGATTTTTCTGATCTCCCACGTCAAAATTTGTGCAAACCTGCTTGTGCCTGAACCCCCTTCGTGTGTATAGGCACGCAGAAGATCAAATACGGACGTTAAAGATCCTGTAATCCATGTCAGCGTTCGGTGGGTTATGGGAACAACAACATACCCAGCATGCACACTCCCGAAAACGGAGTATGGCTGCCTACATGGCTGGGTAAAAACGGTCATACCCGTTAAAGCCCACTTGTGCACATATTAGTGAACGTGGGAGTTAGGTCCACGATCAAAGAAGAAGAAGAAGAATCCTGGTAATCCTAAAAATATAAAAGTGTAGCATGCTCAAAACGTAAAAATATAATACATAAAACCACAAATAGGTTCTTTCTTTCTCACAATCTCTCCAACCTCCCCCCGCCCACGATCGCCCTCTGTCCTGCCCCTTCCCTCTCTTTTGACCACCTCACACACAGGTCCCATTCCTCACCATCTCTTGCAACTCCCACTCGTACCCATCACAGCATTTTAAAAGTCCACATACATTAAAGACACCACTTTGACTCCTTCAAAATAATGAACACCTGTTTCTTCGCATTGAAAAAAAAATCATCTTAATGAACAAGACCATTTGACATACACACATGTGTATACACACACGCACCCGCGCGCGTGCGCACACACAGACATGCTATGTCGGTGATGAACAGAGAACAGCCAGATGAGTCCAGTGGTGTCACTGAAGGGACTCGTTGTGGACCTGCACGGCTGTTTGGAGGATGGAGGTCCTCATGCGGCTGGTCCTGGCACACATGAACAACAGTAGCTCAGAAGACTCCCTCATGGGCTCACAAGCAGTCAGCACCAGTTGGAGCGGATGGCTTGCATCTGCTCGGACCTTGTGCAGCTTGCTGAGAGCAGCGCCCTGGAACAGCGTGTCCAGGGGCGTCAGAGCCTCACCCATGATGGAGGCCGCCCTGCCGATGACCTTCTCCAGCCTCTGCATGTCGACCTTCTTGGTGCTGCTCTGGTAGCACAGCTGGTTTCAGGTCATTACGCTCTGGATAGTAGACTGGTGGAGGATCCAGGGGCTGACCTTGAACTACCTCAGCTTCCTCAGGAAGAAGAGTCTCTGAAGAAGAGCTTTCTTGCAGACAACATCGACGTTGGAAGACCAGTTATTCCAGCCATCGATCAGGGTGTCCAGGTACTTGTGGACGTGCTGTTTATGTTACAATCAGAGTCATTTTTCACGGTTTTGAATATATTTGACTTGCAATATTTTACTTCGTTAATTGCTTTGATTTGTTTCGATTTATTTCATTCAGTGGGACCCTTACGTTGCAACTGAGTTTATCTCCTTATGTCGAAAGGGCTGAAGATAGACCGTTGTAAAAAAAAAAAAAAAAAAAAAAAAAAAAAGCGTATCTCCCTCTCTCTCTTTGATTCTGTTATATATATATATATATATATATATATATATATATATATATATATATATATATATATATATATATATATATATGTACAGCCCTCGAACGGTCAGCCTGGAGACAGACTGTGCAGAAAGGTCTTTCGAAGTTCGAAGAGACACTCGCTCAGCAGCATGAGGAAAAGAAAATGAGAAGAAAGGCTGCAGCCCAGGCAAACAGACTGGCGTCAGACTTCATCTGTGCCCTCTGCCACAGGACTGTCAGTCCCGCGTCGGACTGACCAGCCACACCCGACGCTGTACCAGAATAAGCACCTGGAGCGCAACTCCATAGTCTTCCGAGACTGAAGGATGCCTACCATATATATATATATATATATATATATATATATATATATATATATATATATATATATATATATATATACAGCCCTCGAACGGTCAGCCTGGAGACAGACTGTGCAGAAAGGTCTTTCGAAGTTCGAAGAGACACTCGCTCAGCAGCATGAGGAAAAGAGAATGAGAAGAAAGGCTGCAGCCCAGGCAGACAGACCGGCGTCAGACTTCATCTGTGCCCTCTGCCACAGGACTGTCATTCCCGCGTCGGACTGACCAGCCACACCCGACGCTGTACCAGAATAAGCACCTGGAGCGCAACTCCATAGTCTTCCGAGACTGAAGGATGCCTACCATATATATATATATATATATATATAATATATATATATATATATATATATATACATACATACATATACATTGCTCCATGGGAAGATTGTGTCGCCACTGTACAGTGCCACCCATATTTCTCTTTTTTTTCTTCTTTTTTTGCTGTCTGCAAGTTCCTTTGTTTCACCATCAAATTGGATTTTCATTTTTTACAGACTTTTGTCACGGACAACCCCTGTGTTGGCGTTGATTCTTTAACGTGCACTAAGTGTACACTGGGCTTCGGTTTATTGTCTAATCTGAACGACCAGCACCCAGAGCACCACAAAAGGTCTAATGGAGGGTAGGAAAGAGAGTAGAAATCCTGGTCCGTACAGGGAATTTGAACCAATGACAGTTGTTAATCTGCTCTACCTAGATAGGCAGCCTGTTGTGGAAATGACTCCGTATTTGTTAAGCCCTTAGAGCTTGGTCTCTGACCGAGGATAGGCGCTATATAAGTATCCATATCCATCCATCCATCTGCTCCAACCTTCCCTCGACCCTGATACCCCTTCCCCTCTTCCCCACACAGGAGGCTGATCACTGTGAAGATAACACGAAGCCATCCACAAGGGACAATTCCACAGTGCTGCGTGTACACATTTTAACTGTGATCACTCTTAGTTGTTTACTTCAGTTTGTGTGTGTGTGTGTGTGTGTGTGTGTGTGTGTGTGTGTGTGTGTGTGTGTGTGTGTGTTATTGGGTGTCAGAGTAGCTGCATTTAGTGTACTGTACTTGTTGGTCTCGTACATTATGCTTTTTTGGAATCAATGATTGTGTTTCATGACTTTTATGGTTCTTTTGCATGTCTCCATTTTATTGCATGTGTTTATTCGTTTTTTTTCCTTCAAGACATGGATCTTGAATTTGTAAGGCGCTTAGAGTTTGTTTCAGCTTTGTATCATATCGCTACATAAAATTAACTACTATTATTATTATAATTATTATGATTATTATTATTACCATCATTATTATTATGATGAGGATGATGAAGATGACTGTTGTTGTTGCTCTGTTGGTGGTGCTCAGTGGTAGATGTTCTGAGTCAGTATATGCTGGACATCACTTAGTGAGCCCTGCACTGATAACAACCGTTGTCTGATCCTGGAGAATGGCTACACGTCATTCCCAGAATGAAGATCAGTATAACATAATGCGTTTGTCAGGCCTTGAGCGCATGCATACACATTTGTGTACCGAGTGGATTCTTCTATAGAATTTTGCCAGAGGACAACACTTTTTGTTGCCTTAGGTACATTTTCTGTGCGCAAAGTGCGTGCTGCACACGGAACCTCGGTTTATCGTCTCACCCGAATGACTAGATGCGCGGTTTGATTTTCCAGTTAAACTTGGAAGAAAGGGCGAGAGCGGGATCCGAACCCAGGCCCTCACGGACAGTATTGGTAGATAAGCCTCTTAACTATTCTGCCACTTTGCTGCTGATGAACGTATGAACTGTGATTGATGATCGCAGAGAACGAGGGACCAAAAAATGTGAGACTGTGTTTATTTTTTGTAGTATGGTGACTCAGGATAAGAATAATTTGGGTTATGAACTTTATTGTGCTTTAACTATCTGTTGAAAATGAAAGGAGAATGAGGCAATGAGAGTGCAGGATTAAACAACAATAAAGAAATATTACTCTCCATTTACAAGGTACACAACTTCAAGTCAATTCTGCTTGTTTTTCTGATTGTTCTGTATTGTCCGCATATTCTGTGTAGCATATCGAGGCCAAGCCAGTCTTGAAGAAAAGCCAGTTGATGTTTGCACATTTCTTTTGACATTGCTGCTGTGTGTACATGTCAAATGATGGCTGTGTAAGGACAACATCTGCTCCTTGTTCGGAACTTTTGTTCCCCTTACTTATGATACACACTGTGTTTTACACGACTATGTATCTTCTGTAGAAGAGGCCGTCCAAGAAATACGTGGCGCTGTGACAGGAGGCAGACATGAAGAGGACATGCCACACCTTGGGACAGCTAGAGCAACTGGGCACAGGACCTGGATGGCTGGAGAGTGCTTGTTGGTGACCTGTGTCCCAGACGGGGCAACAGACGTAGGTGAGGTGAGGTGTGGTGACTTCTGTGACTCTCCTCCAACAATGTTCATGTTCTTGGCAGTAAATGCTGTTCACTGTAAGGTTTCTACCTCCTTTGCACACAGCTGCTTGAGAATGTGTTGTGTCCCCTGATGACATGGACTCTTGACACTGGAGAATAGGAACGAACCACGTCTACTGCCACACGAGGAGAATGAAAAGAAAAAAAAGATGGCATAAGAGGCTTGGTGCACAACTAAGGTCAGCACGATTTAGCACCTAACTTTCAGAAAACAAAATCAAATAGAACGACGAGCAAATGAATATGCCAGAAGCCGAACCAAAATACAAAGTACAATTGCGTGCACCGTTGTCTGACACTTATGCATCGCTGCCTTCCCGTCACTGACTTTAACGGCTGGAAGAGGTTGGAGAAGTGACTATGAACAAAAACAAAAACAAAAAGCATACAAAGATCAACAACAGGAGCGTAGTGGACGGACGGCTGAGAGGACGTGGGTTTGAATCTCAGTGGAGGTGGGGAGGGGTTTCAGCCCTTGGCCGGCTCCTACCCAGAGTTGAGTGTGCTATGGGCTTAAATGGGAAGACTGGGACCACACGGTCGAGTGCCATCCACTTCATGGGTGCGTCTTTGGGTGTGTTGCTCTAGTTTCCTGACCAACACTGCAAAGTGTCTGTGTCTCTCAGGTTTGGTTAGCGCTGGGATATCATTATGACAGGAAGTGTACAGTTCAGCCTTGTCACGTGCTCCCAAACCTAAATGGACTTCCACAGCAGCATAATCAACATCATTGTCCTCGTCCTTCTTCATCACCAATTAAAAAAATGTCCCATATTATGTTGTCTTTCATGCCCTGCTCTTATAATGAACTCAGTTTCGATACCCCTTCACTTCCGTGGTTGGGGTGAGTTCTTTCAAGGTATTCAATGTCGGCAGATTCATCGGGAACTGTCGTTGAAGGGACGCGATGGTGGTCTCCACTCTGGAGAGGACGATCACTAAATCTGGCTCCACGACTAGGCCAATAATATCGTCAGTAGGGGGCCTAGTAGTTTCTGTTCTTTGTAAGTTAACAGAACAGACACCACCGAAAACCACCAAAGTGACTCAGGAGCAGTCTCTTCTGGCGTGGGCCTCATGGCGGCCTGATATCGACTGTTCCGTCTGGACGCTGAGACTGCGACAGACAAACCCAGGTGTGGCCATGTATGGGGACTTGAAATTGGCGGTGTGGGAGTAATGCCAGTAAAACGGTGCAGATGACAGGGCAGCAAAAAAGAAAGAAAAAAAAAGATCACAACAGAAAAAGACTACGGGCGATAGGAAGCACATCCTTCTAGCCCCACCAGAGGAACATGACGGGATGAGGAAAGGCACACGGCACATGGGACACAAACATGGGCATGGTTTGGAAGGGCAACTGTGCCAACAAGTAAAAATGGTTCGGACGGAATGTGGCAACCTTCAATCAAACGAAAATGTCATACCGGTGACACCCTTCCTAAACCTTTCAACTCTACAAGTGGCACTGAAGTATCTTCTAAAATTGTTATTGGCTGGACAGTTAGCTTCTGACTGCACAACAGACTGACTGCCAGGCTGACTGACGTGCTCACTGAGTGAGATAATGACTGTCTATCTGTCTGTTTGAGTGACCTTTCCACACAGTTTTCAATATATGGCATACCTCTTGGTCCAGAGTATCGGATCATCTGTCTAAAATGTGAAACAGAGACTGCACTGATGTCGTTTTCTATTTGTCTCTGCTTACTATGTCACAGAGCAAAGTGTCCTGAACAAGGTCAGCACCAACATTCCGACGCTCAGAGCCATATGTCCAGGTATAGACTACTTTATCAGTCAAAACAAAACAGACCACACACTCCTACAGGCGAATGTTTCATACTGTGGTGAGAGCAACAGGCCATTCTTCTTGGATGGAGTTGTGTTTGGTGTGTGTGATGATTCCACGTCTTTCTGTAGAATGCGAGACAGAGTTCCACCAGATACAGTTGTCCAGATTCATTTCCAACGCTTGTCATATTGGTGTGATACTGGTTACTGGAAATCAAATATGTACTATGGTGGTCATTTCAAAGTGATGTGCATGTATCACAGCTTTAAAGAACTATTTATTCAGACAGATAAATACTACTTTTCTATGGATCATAGCAACAGTCCCTTAATCAACCTAACCATTGTGGAAATTAAACAGTATGCATTTATCAAGAAACATATAATGGAACATACTGGATATCTGATAACACCAAATGTGAGAAGAAACAAGCCTGTGATCAGTACGGAGCTGAAGGGACCCACTGATCACGTTATCATGATCAGTGTACAGCAGTTATATGATCCTTATCATTATAAGCAGAAACCGCACCTATTACTGAACTACCGAAAAACAAATGCTACTCAACAAAGTATACTGAACTGGTACATTGACCAGTTTCCACATGCTAAGGTCTTTTTTACATCTTACCTGTACCTTCAGCTTCGTGTTACCGAATATGATCATATCAAACTATATTTTTCTACACTTTCTCCAAGTGCACAACCCCATAAGTTGCCAAGTAATTTGTATAATTGTTCTGTGAGCAGTTATTCTGAATTCCAGGATCACCTTGACTGCAACCTGAGGACAGAGTGTGAAAGTGGCCAGGATGAAACAGAACACTGTCCCTTCAGTAGTTCTGACTGTCATGGTCTGGTGGCTTCACATAACAAATGTTTCAAACTCGTCACAGAAGGTAGTAAAAACACTCATCAGTGGTGGCATGTCAAATGCAGACGTGGGAGTGGAAAACTAGCTTCCATAAAGACAAGAGAGGAGCGTGAACATCTTTCACATATTTTCAAATACTTTTTCGAATTTAGTTTGTGTTTAGGTTATGTAACAGGCTGGCACACAGTACCCTTTATATACAGCAAATTTCCAAAATGGTCTGACGGCACATTGATCTACAACATGAACCACATAAGAGTACAGCATCCATACCAACCTTCAAGGACGATCCAGAGTGTGGACTTTCCTTCAATGCTAATTTCCTCTCACAAAAAACTTGGAACATTATTGTGTTACCAATCACTGTGTGAAATACACCCACCATCGCTCAGACATGTCCCCTCCACACCGATTATTGTTCAAGTACATTCACCACAGTCCGTCTTTACAAAAACACGCCAGGTTCTGTTTATCTGTCCAGGTGGACAACTTCTTTCATACGCATTTTTGTTTTCTGACTTCCAAAATAACTGTGGAAATGCAAAAAACTTACCACCTCACATACAAAAGAACGTGAGTCACATGCAGAATTACAGCATGACTACCCCTTGGATGACTGTTAAAGAAACTCATGGCATGTTCAGATGTGATGATGATATTACAAGACTACATTACACTTTTGTGTGTAACTTCATACAAGACTGTGCAGACAACAGTGATGAGTCTTTCTGTGAATGTCCGACGTGTAATGGTTTCCTGTGTTTAAACGCTCAGTGTGTATTGCACAGTCAACGTTGCAATGAATATTCTGACTGTCTGGATGATTCTGATGAGGTCAATTGTCCAACACAAAAAACTCTACATTCCCCATTCAGAGAGAAGCTCAAGAGGCAACGATTCCACATTATCCTGGATGGTACAGGATACTTCACCCAGAAGGAGATGAAAGACGAAGACACTTGTTCCGACACTCATTATCGTTGTACAGCTGAGTGGTTGTACTGTCTTCCAATCTACACTCGATGCAATGGGTTTTCTGACTGTGTTTATGGGGAAGATGAACTAGCCTGTGAGGCAGTAGCTTGTTCTTACCTCTACCAGTGTAGACATTCCAAAATCTGTGTGCATGAATACCATCTGTGTGATGGCTGGGGTCAGTGTCCACAGCAAGATGATGAACTAATGTGTGACATGATCTGTCCTGATGGTTGTTTCTGTCAAGGCTATTCTTTTTGGTGTGTTAAAAAATTCCCCATTTATTTCTACTATTCACTACGCCACTTGGATGCCACTGGGTCAGGAATGACATTGACTGATTTCACGAAAAATGCAAATCTTGTTTATCTGAGTCTGTCATTTTGTTCCTTGCATAATGTGTCAGGTGTGAAGCTCACCAATTTGCAGTCCCTCAGTCTTGCCAACAACTATCTAAGATCGCTTGATATGACTGTTTTTCTCTGGTTGCCTAGTTTGAGAACACTATCCTTGGCAAATAACCCTCTACAGGAAATGACAAGCAAACGTTTAAAGCACATTCATTTTTCACTGAGAAGGGTGCATATATCGAACACACATCTTAATTTGCTTAACAGTGAAGTGTCTGTTTACTTACCATGTGTGAAATATGTAAATTTGTCCTTTTCTGTTATCAAAACCATTGGAGTCAGAGGCTTTAAAAACATGCCTGAACTGACTGAATTGGATATAAGAAAGAATCCATTGATAAACTTTCCTTTGGATTTGTTCTCGGGGGGATGTCATTTGAAAGTTATCTTCTCAACAGATTATAGGATTTGCTGTGATAATGTACTTCCTGAACAAACAAGGAAAACAAAATGTTTAGCAGCTCAAGTTGTACTTCCTTCATGCCAAACACTGATTCCATCAGAATTGCACACACACCTCTTCTGGACTGTGTGTGTTTTTGCTGTTTTAGGAAATTGTGTATGCTTTTTGTCTTCATTAGATATCACAGGGCTATTTGGAAGGAATTTTCTTATGGCCTTTGCCCATCTAAACTTTGCTGATGTATTTATGGGAAGTCACCTTGGGATCGTCTTAGTTGCAAATAACCTGTTTCATGGAGAATACATCCGGTTTGAAAAGACATGGACCGAAAGTGTGACATGTAAGGTGAATGGTTTTCTTTTCCTTTTGTCCAGTGAGGTGTCCGTTTTGATCATCTTGTTCATCAGTCTGAATCATCTGTTTGTTCTTTATTTTAAAAATAGCTTGTGGGCGTTTGATAAAGATTTCATCATTGTAACCTGTTTGATAATTTGGATTGTTGGAATCTCTTTGTCTATGATACCATTTCTTCCTGGACTGTCACACTGGGGCCTCTCTGGTCAGTCTGGTCTTTGTCGTCTGGCTTTATTTCAACGTTACAGGTCTCATCAAGAGTTCCGGTGGTTCACTGTTACTGTAGTAATCAACTTCATCATTAGCATAATTATTGTAGCTTGCCAAGTGGTCATCTGCAAACGGACACCAAAATTCAGAATTACACTGGACCCAGTACAGAGGCCAGTTTATTCCTCAGTCCACCTGATGAGAAAAGTGACTGTCATGGCTGCTGTTTGGTGGATTTCAATTGGCCTGGTTACAGTGATGTCAGCAGGTGGTGTCACTGTTTCAGACAAGATCCGTGGAATCCTGGTTGTGTTCATGTCACCTCTCAACGCTGCCCTCAACCCACTGCTTTACATGTGGACTGTGGTGACACAGCGACGAAGGAAAGCGCAAGAGGAAAGAATGCTAAAAGTGTTAAAATCACGATTGGAAAAGTCGAAAAGGAAAGCTTTGTGTAATGTGTGAAATAAATATAGATATCAGATCAATGAAATCTGAATATGCATTTTCAGCTCACTGGAATGAGATTAACTGTCAACCAACTGCGAGGAACCAATAGGACATTGTGAGAGTTGGTTATGCTGTTGGCTTTTCATCTATTGGTGAAACACACACACACACACACACACACACACACACACACACACACACACACACACACTTGTTATTATTTATAATCATCTGATAGTTATATCTGCTGTTATTCTGGGTTTAGATTATATGGAAACAATGAATAAAATCATTTCATTTCCCGTTCTTTAGATGAATAGTTTGTTGTTTCACTTTTTTGTTGTTGTTTTTGGGATGGATGGATGAGTATTTGGGGGATGGCGGGGTGGCAGGGGACGGGAGGCGGTTAGTGTTAAGAAGCCAGCCGTGATGTGGCTCTGTGAAGAAGTCTAATCAACTTTGAACGGAAGTTGGTTAATGGGTGTCTTTGGTGGTTCCATGGTGAGTAGCAGAATTATCTGTCCCACAATTGCTAGGCGTGCACACACACACACACGCGCGCGCATGCGCGCGCGCGCACGTACACAATAGCGCACGCACACGCACACGCACACACACTTACTCAGACACACAAACAAATGCGTGCGTACACACACACTCACAGACACACTCACACACACAGACACACGTGTCTCTCACTGGGCACACTCATCCCGACAATTTATCGGTGATGTCCTCATCGTGTCCAGCGGCCAGATCAAAGAGGGCGTCACACTTGGCGGCAAAGTCGTCCACAGAGAATCCCTGGTTGTTGTGCATGATGTTCACCACCTCCTCGTGGATCATGTTCTCTGGCAGACAGCACAGATCATCACAGTGGTGATGACTGAAGGCAGATGATAACGATGGTTATGATGTTGATAACGATGATTATGATGCTTGAAAGTAGATGATAATGATGGTGATGATGTTGATAATGATGATGATGCCTGAAGGCAGATGATAATGATGGTGATGATGTTGAGAATAATGATCCCTGAAGGCAGATGATAATGATGGTGATGATGTTGATAATGATGATGCCTGAAGGCAGATGATAATGATGGTGATGATGTTGAGAATAATGATCCCTGAAGGCAGATGATAATGATGATGTTGATAATGATGATCCCTGAAGCAGATAATAATGATGGTGGTGATGATGACGATGTTGATAATGATGATCCCTGAAGGCGGATGATAATGATGGTGACGATGTTGATAATAATGATCCCTGAAGGCGGATGATAACGATGGTGACGATGTTGATAATAATGATCCCTGAAGGCAGATGATAATGATGGTTATGATGTTGATAATGATCCCTGAAGGCAGATGATAATGATGGCGATGATGTTGATAATGATGATCCCTGAAGCAGATGATAATGATGGTGATGATAATGACCCCTGAAGGCAGATGATAATGATGGTGTGGTGGTGATGATAACTATTATGCCTGAAGGCAGATGATAACGATGGTGGTAGCGATGATGATGATGATGATGGTAATTGTGATGATGGTGATTATGGTGATGCCTGAAGTTTCAGTTTCACTCTTTCAAACAAGCGTCGCTGCGTTCGGACAAATCCATATGCACTACACATCTGCTAGACAGATGCCTGACAGCAGCATAACCCATCGCGCTAGTCAGACCTTTAGTGATGGATGCATATTTAGTACCTATCAGAGATGATTTCTTTCAAGGAATGTTCCCATAGGACATCACATTTGTTGCCATGGGTTCTTTTTCAGTGCGCCAAGTGCGTGCTGCACACGGGACCTCGGTTTGTTGTCTTAACCGAATGATTTTTCTGTAAAACTTGGGAGGAAGGGCAAGAGCGGAAATCAAACCCAGACCCTCACGGACACTGTATTAGCATAGTATCGTCTTATCCACTCCTCCACCTTCATCCTTTGACAAAAAAACAAAAAAAAAAAGTCGACGAGGATGGGATACGAACCCACGCGGAGAGACTGCAAAGTATCTAGGAGTCCTTAAGGCTTCGTGGTGATAGCCGTCTGGGTTTGGGTTTAATTTTTGCATTCATACACTAGACGAGGAGTAATGTCAAGACGTACATTTACCTTATTGAACCCAGCGCCCCAGCGTTGCTCTGACGTCGATCTTCGTTTCATTAAAACGATTTCACTTACCTACAAAAAAGCATAAAACCCAAGCAAAGTATTTCAGTCTGATTTTTGTTCGCACATATTAAGTTAAATGGAAAAACACACCCGTCAATTTCAGTACATTTTCTGCACTTTTCCGCTTTTTTTAACTTGATTTTTTTCCTATGCCAAGAGGATAGGGTGGGCTTTCAATAACTTTACAATGTCTCATTCAAGGTACACCCTATCTAAGTCGTCATAATTTGACGTCAACACACGAATCACACAACATTTATGACGTAAAGAAACTAACAGTTCAATGTAAATGAAAGCAATCCCTTGCTGACATCCCTCCACCCAAGAACATGCAGCGGTCTATTTGTGTGTTGTCAGTTGATTTGCTGTCAGCGTTCGGTGGGTTATGGAAACAAGAATAATACACCCAGCATGCACACCCCCGAAAGCGGAGTATGGCTGCCGTCATGGCGGGGTAAAAACGGTCATACATGTAAAAGCCCACCCGTGTACATACGAGTGAACGTGGGAGATCCAGCCCATGAATGAAGAAGGAGTCTTGCTGTCAGGCTGACAAACTGTATTGTATTGTATTACCTTTTTGTCGTAAAAGATTTCTCTGTGTGAAATTCAACTTGCACTCCCTTGAAAGAATGCGTAGCCGCAGTACAGTACCACCCTTTTTTCTTTGTCTGTCTGCAAGTGTATTTCTTTCACTTTCAAAGTGGATTTTTCTATATATTTCTGCCAGGGACAACTGTCTTGTTGCCATGGGTTCTTTAACATGCGTAAAGAGCATGCTACACACTGGACCCCGTTTTATCATCTTACCCGAATGACTTACGCTCAGACTACCACTCAAGGTCTGGTGGAGAAGGAGAAAATTCTAGCGAGTGTCGGATTCGATCCCACATGCTCTGATTCTCTCGTTTCCCAAGTGAACGCGTTACCACTAGGCCACCACTCCACTCAGCGATGGTTGGTGCTGGTCAATGGTTTGCAGAAAAGTTCAGTTAAACTCTTTGCAGTTAACTCGCAGCTCCACGAATCTTGATGGCGTGACACACATTCATTCTAACTGTGAATCTTGTCACTGTAAACGCTAGTTTGCCAATGAACTCTCACTCAGAGAAAGAGAGGATGAAAGAAATATATTGATAGAAAGAGAGAGAAGTGGATGTGTGGTAAATACATATATTTCATGTATTTCGTATAAAGGGAGAACACTATCGACATACAAATGGGTTACTTTAAAAAAAAAAAAAAAAAAGAGAAAAAGAAAAGAAAAAAGAATGACACTGACTGAGTTTAAATAAGCTTAAGCTGTGGAATCTAAGTAAAATGTGGATGAGATTCCAGCCATCTTAAAAGCTTAGATTCTTTGGATTTTCTCCACGTTTCTGCCAAAGTATTTAATGTATACATAAACGGATTGATAGCAGAGTTTAAAGGTAGTATGAATATTGCTAAAGCAACATTCACTTCTCCAGGGATGGGAATACCAGCCAATGCTAGTATTCCACACAGTCCAATAGGAAACCAACACATGAAATCTGTCACTGCAATGGTAATCAACCGTTGAGCTATGGTAATGTCTTGTGACACTTTGGTAGAGTTGGTCTTCAAAGCATTGCTCTGTATTGACCAGTAGATGCATGCCTGGCCCAAAGAGATGAACAGAAACAGAACAAAATTGAAAACAATCATGATGCCAAAAGAATACAATTTTCCTTTAAACTCTTGTTTTGTAACTGGCAGCGGAATACAGATACCAGTCTGGCTGTAAAACTCCCAGTGTGATGTCACTGGCAGTAAAGGCAACAAGGCAAGTAACCAGCCGACCAGCCAGATCAGTAGACACATTATTGTTGCTGATGTCCGTTCAAATCTCAAGGTGCTGAATGGAAAGCAGAGGACAATGAAACGATCTAAAGTAATCAGGCAGATGATCAGGGCTGACACCTCACTGGACAACAGAGACAAAAATCCAGCCACTTTACAGGCCACACTGTTTTTCCATGTCTCATCATGATGGAGATATTTGCCACGTAATCTTTCATCAGCCACTCCTATAATGGCCATGTAGACACCCATCAGAAAGTCAGCCATTGTGAGGTTGGTGACAAACACACTGAAGCCACTAGAAGATGTCATGCTCCTTGCAAACAAACGTGCACAGAAACAGAAGACGTTACCAGACACTGCCAGGCAGGTGACCAACCACAGAAATCCGCGGTATGTCCACGACTGCAGCAAATCTTTACACGATGAAATTTCATCCATGGGAGCATAACAAGATGATATATCAAAGTTACCAGGGAGTATATCTTCACAGCAAAGCTTATAGTTCTGCGCTGAAATGTACTGTAAATTGGAAAGCTTTTTGAAAATGTCAGGTGGGAACACTTTCACAAGACTACCATCCATATACAGTTCAGTCAGTCGTGGTGTGTATTGAAAACCATCAGGACTTACAGTGTGAATGGAAGTAAAACTTAAATTCAGTGACTGTAAGCGGAAAAATGGTGTCAAGACTTTTGAATCAAATATTGTCAGTGTTGTGTGTGAAAGATCTACCACTGTGAGAGCACTTTGTTGAATAATTGAGGGATGATCATTATGCAGTAATGTGATAGGGTTGTAAGATAAGGACAAATATTCCATATTTTCAAACCAAAGAAACGACGTCAGATTTACGTGTTTCAGTTCGTTGTCACTGAGGTCAAGCCATCTCAAATTTAATAACTTCATTTCTGGCATCATAGTTAGAGAACACTTAGCAAGAACCAGATGAATAAGATAGACGTTACTATTCACATCAGACAGTGTCAGACCTGAACCTGTGGCATCCAAAGAACGGATCTGAGGGAAGAATGCTGTATGGAAAGGCTGGACACAGAGAAAGGTGTGAACCTGACAGAGGCAGCCTACAGGACAGGTTACGTCGCACCACAATTCATCGTCGCGCATTGGGCAGTGAGGCCAGCCATCACACACGTGGTCACTGTGTACACATATCATGGAATGTCGACATCGGAGAAACCCAGGACATGTAATCTCTGCACATCCCTCTTCATCCTCATGCTCTATACAGTCATGCATCTCGTTGCATCGTGTGTAAACAGGCAGACAGTCGTTGAATTCTCCAGGACAACGATAATGACTGTCTGGACAAGGCTCACTGAAATTCATTTGCTTTGAGATGAACCGCGAAATTCCATTGAAATTGACAAGAACAGGAGATGGAAGACGTCTCCGAAGAACGTGCATCGATTTGAAAGCAGAACAACTATTTTCATCAGATCGATCCTGACAGTGGAACATTTGATCACATACATTATCATAGGACACGCACTGACCATTTGTACATGTGAAATCTGTGTTGATACAATGAGGATAGTGACAGAAAGATTCATCACTGGAATCCAGACAGTCTGATGTGAAGTCACACACCAGGGAATATGACAGAGTGGTTGTGTCTTCATTACATGTGAAAATTGGGGTGAATCTGAAGCAGAGCTTTGTCTGATTCAAGGCATATACCTTTAATGGCTGACACGAAAAATAGCAGAGAGAAGCAGACCGCTGACTGCACACTTCACTATTGTTGTAACCACAAGAAAGAACCTTGTGGGTCACAGGACCTTCGCGACATTCAGTTACAGAGTACCGTCCCTTTGACAGTGACAAATGTGTGTTCGCCAAAGAAATTCCCACCGGATCGCGAGGTTTATCATAAGTCGTGTTTGATTTCAGTTCACAAATCACCTCAAACACGTACCAATCACAAGTAATCAATTCAATACTCATATATTTGAAATTAAGGGCGACACAAAAAATTGGATCACCATAGGAGTCAGAATAAGAGTGTGTAAATAAGTGATGAAAAACAGTTCTGTCTTCAGTATATAGGCTATGTCTATACATATTAGGGAATGCCACATGTTTTGAATATAAATTTACTATAAAATACACAAAGCTGCTCCAGTATCGTTTTGCTTTATTGGTAATGGCACCATATGGATCATGTTGACATGTAGGAAGCTTTAGTTCGCCCCCAAGCGAATTACAATACTCATTACCTATTTTAATACTCTCTGTTTTATCTCCATTTTTTTTCATTCTCACAATTTTGTAACACCGGTTACACAAGGCCACCAACCCCTGACAGTCAGCACTGCTGAAGGGACAGTGTTCTGTTTCATCCCGTCCATCTTCACACTCTGTCTCCAGGTTACAATCCACGTGGTGCTGAAAGCTGGAATAGTGCTCCACTGAACAGTTCCACAAACCACTGGGTAGCTTGTGGGGTGCTTTACTTTCAGGGAAAATTGAAAGGTTAAACTCAAAACATGATGTGTTAGTCTTTTTTATGCATCTGTCACTGTCAAATGAAGCAATGAATTGTGAGTCATTGAAACAGTACACCCGGGCAATCTCAGGCTCCCACTTGAACATACTCCAGATGAGACTTCTGTCGTTGGATGCTTGACATCCATGACGACATCGATACAGATGGATAATC
>NC_134903.1:21660519-21673019 GCF_041734735.1 Babylonia areolata
GTTTATCTGAGTCTGTCATTTTGTTCCTTGCATAATGTGTCAGGTGTGAAGCTCACCAATTTGCAGTCCCTCAGTCTTGCCAACAACTATCTAAGATCGTTTGATATGACTGTTTTTCTCTGGTTGCCTAATTTGAGAACACTATCCTTGGCAAATAACCCTCTAAAGGAAATGACAAGCAAACTTTTAAAGCACATTCATTTTTCACTGAGAAGTGTGGATATATCGAACACACATCTTAATTTACTTAACAGTGAAGTGTCTGTTTACTTACCACGTGTGAAATATGTAAATATGTCCTTTTCTGTTATGAAAACCACTGGAGTTAGAGGCTTTAAAAACATGCCTGAACTGACTGAATTGGATATAAGAAAGAATCCATTGATAAACTTTCCTTTGGATTTGTTCTCGGGGGGATGTCATTTGAAAGTTATCTTCTCAACAGATTATAGGATTTGCTGTGAAAATGTACTTCCTGAACAAACAAGGAAAACAAAATGTTTAGCAGCTCAAGTTGTACTTCCTTCATGCCAAACATTGATTCCATCAGAATTGCAGACACACCTCTTCTGGACTGTGTGTGTTTTTGCTGTTTTTGGAAATTGTGTATGCTTTTTGTCTTCATTAGATATCACAGGGCTATTTGGAAGGAATTTTCTTATGGCCTTTGCCCATCTAAACTTTGCTGATATATGTATGGGGAGTCACCTTGGCATCGTCTTAGTTGCAAATAACCTGTTTCATGGAGAGTACATCCGGTTTGAAAAGACATGGACCGAAAGTGTGACATGTAAGGTGAATGGTTTTCTTTTCCTTCTGTCCAGTGAGGTGTCCGTTTTGATCATCTTGTTCATCAGTCTGAATCATCTGTTTGTTCTTTATTTTAAAAATAGCTTGTGGGCGTTTGATAAAGATTTCATTATTGTAACCTGTTTGATAATTTGGATTGTTGGAATCTCTTTGTCTATGATACCATTTCTTCCTGGACTGTCACACTGGGGCCTCTCTGGTCAGTCTGGTCTTTGTCGTCTGGCTTTATTTCAACGTTACAGGTCTCATCAAGAGTTCCGGTGGTTCACTGTTACTGTAGTTATCAACTTTGTCATGTGCATAATTATTGTAGCTGGCCAAGTGCTCATCTGCAAACTGACACCAAAATTCAGAATTACACTGGACCCAGTACAGAGGCCAGTTTATTCCTCAGTCCACCTGATGAGAAAAGTGACTGTCATGGCTGCTGTTTGGTGGATTTCAATTGGCCTGGTTACAGTGATGTCAGCAGGTGGTGTCACTGTTTCAGACAAGATCCGTGGAATCCTGGTTGTGTTCATGTCACCTCTCAACGCTGCCCTGAATCCACTGTTTTACATGTGGACTGTGGTGACACAGCGACGAGGGAAAGCACAAGAGGAAAGAATGCTAAAAGTGTTAAAATCACGATTGGAACAGTCGAAAAGAAAAGTTTTGTGTAATGTGTGAATTAAATATAGATATCAGATCAATGAAATCTGAATATACATTTTCAGCTCACTGGAATGAGATTAACTGTCAACCAACTGCGAGGAACCGATAGGACATTGTGAGAGTTGGTTATGCTGTTGGCTTTTCATCTATTGGTGAAACACACACACACACACACACACACACACACACACACACACACTTGTTATTATTTATAATCATCTGCTAGGTATATCTGCTGTTATTCTGGGTTTAGATTATATGGAAACAATGAATAGAATCATTTCATTTCCTGTTCTTTAAATGAATAGTTTGTTGTTTCACGTTTTTGTTGTTGTTTTTGGGATGGATGGATGAGTATTTGGGGGATTGGGGGGGGGGGGGAGGGGTGTGTGTGTGTGTGTGGGGGGGGGGGGGGCAGGGGACGGGAGGTGGTTAGTGTTAAGAAGCCAGCCGTGATGTGGCTCTGTGAAGAAGTCTAATCCACTTTGAACGGAAGTTGGTTAATGGGTGTCTTTTGTGGTTCCATGGTGAGTAGCAGAATTATCTGTCCCACAATTGCTAGGCGTGCACACACACACACACACACACACACACACACACACACACATACACACACACACACACACACACACACGCACGTACACAATAGCGCACGCACACACACACTCACAGACACACTCACACACACAGACACACGTGTCTCTCACTGGGCACACTCATCCCGACAATTTATCGGTGATGTCCTCATCGTGTCCAGCGGCCAGATCAAAGAGGGCGTCACACTTGGCGGCACAGTCGTCCACAGAGAATCCCTGGTTGTTGTGCATGATGTTCACCACCTCCTCGTGGATCATGTTCTCTGGCACACAGCACAGATCATCACAGTGGTGATGACTGAAGGCAGATGATAACGATAGTTATGATGTTGATAACGATGATTATGATGCTTGAAAGTAGATGATAATGATGGTGATGATGTTGATAATGATGATGCCTGAAGGCAGATGATAATGATGGTGATGATGTTGATAATGATGATGATGCCCGAAGGCAGATGGCAATGATGGTGAGGGTGTTGATAATACTGATGATGCCTGAAGGCAGATGTTAATGATGGTGATGATGTTGATAATGATGATGATGATGATGCCTGAAGGCAGATGATAACGATGGTTATAATGTTGATAATGGTGGTGATAATGCCTAAAAGCAGATGATAGTGACGATGTTGATAATGATGATCCCTGAAGCAGATGATAATGGTGATGATGATGTTGATAATGATAATCCCTGAAGCAGATGATAATGATGGTGGTGATGATGACGATGATGATGATGATGATGACGATGTTGATCCCTGAAGGCAGATGATAATGATGGTGATAATGTTGAGAATAATGATCACTGAAGGCAGATGATAATGATGGTGACGATGTTGATAATGATGATCCCTGAAGGCGTATGACAATGATGATGACGATGTTGATGATAATGATCCCTGAAGGCAGATGATAATGATGGTGATGATGTTGATAATGATGATGAAAATGCCCGAAGGCAGATGGTAATGATGGTGAGGGTGTTGATAATACTGATGATGCCTGAAGGCAAATGATAATGATGGTGATGATGTTGATAATGATGATGATGATGATGATGCCTGAAGGCAGATGATAACGATGGTTATAATGTTGATAATGGTGATGATAATGCCTAAAGGCAGATGATAGTGACGATGTTGATAATGATTATCCCTGAAGGCAAATGATAATTATGGTGATTATGTTGATAATAATGATGATGATGCCTGAAGGCAGATGATAACGATGGTTATAATGTTGATAATGGTGATGATAATGCCTAAAGGCAGATGATAGTGAAACTTGGGAGAAAAGCCGAGATCCGGAATCGAACCCAGACAATCACGGACACCGTACTGGCAGAAGAGTGTCTTATCCGTTCTGCCACCTTCCTCCTTAAAAAAAAAAGTCGACGAGGATGAGATACGAACCCTCGCGGGGAGACCACAAAGCATCTAGGAGTCCTTAAGGCTTCGTGGTGATAGTCGTCTGGGTTTGGGTTTAATCTTTGCATTCATACACTGGATTGATATGGATACTTGATTGATATGGATACTTATATAGCGCCTATCCTCGGTCGGACGGTTGAACGTATATATATATATATATACCTTTGTATATATGTGTGTGGAGATATGGGCATATGTGTGTGTGCTTGTACAAGTAAGTGTTCATCTGTGTGTGTGTGTGTGTGTGTGTGTGTGTGTGTGTGTGTGTGTATGTGTGTGTGTGTGCCGTGGAAGCTGTGATACGTAGACTAGAAATGAGTGTGGAGGAGGGGGGTAGAGGAGGTGCAGGGTAATGTGTGTGCTGTGTGTGTGTGTGTGTGTGTGTGTGTGTTGGAGCTCATGTACGCTTATATGTATTTGAATGTGTATTCATATCTGTGAAACTGCATGTTCAGTGCATATCTGTAATGCATGTGTGGGTGTATATGTGAATGTGTGTCTTCATGTTTTACATCTATTTGCTTATTTATCATCATTGTTATCTTATTTATTTATTATATATATATATATATATATATATATATATATATATATATATATTACATTATAGTTATTATTTATTTGTGTAAGCTTATCTATTATTTATTCACCTTTTTTTTTTCCTCAAGGCCTGACTAAGCGCGTTGGGTTACGCTGCTGGTCAGGCATCTGCTTGGCAGATGTGGTGTAGCGTATATGGATTTGTCCGAACGCAGTGACGCCTCCTTGAGCTACTGAAACTGAAACCTCGGTCGGAGACCAAGCTCTAAGCGCTTTACAAACTCGCGGTCATTTGCACAACAGGCTGCCTACCTGGGTAGAGCCAACTGACGGCTGCTTTAACGTGCGTATTTGAACTTCTGTGTACATATACACACGAAAGGGGTTCAGACACTAGCACTAGTAGCAGGTCTGCACATATGTTGACCTGGGAGATCGTAAAAATCTCCACCCTTTACCCACCAGGCGCCGTCACCGTGATTCGAACCACGGACCCTCAGATTGAACGTCCAACGCTTTAACCACTCGGTTATTGCGCCCGTCGAGATAAAAGAATGTCTGAAAGGCAGTCAAATGCTTGCAAAGAAGGAAAACACACACATTATCATATTATTCCCATGTTGCAAACCTACTGAGCAGAAAGTGACATTATAGTGTATTAAATACATGCCTCTCACCTGTGAACATTGTATTGAATAACTTTGTTTTAACTTTTTTGTTTGTTCTTTGTTTCATTCTTTCAATATTCATGCTTAGATCATAGGTTGAGCTTCCAATATCTTTACGTCTCATTCAAGACCTGTTTAAGTCGTCATAATGTGATGTCAACACAGAAATTGCGCAAAACCTATGACGTAAGAAATAAACAATTCAAGGCAAATAGAACTCCTTGCTGACATCCCTCCACCCAAGAACACACAGTGGTCCATTTGTGTTCTCAGTTGTCTTGCTGTCAGGCTGACTCAGCTGTGTTGTTTTGTATTGTATTGTATTGTATTGTACTGTACTGTACTGCACTGTATTATATTATATTATATTATATTATATTATATTATATTGTATTGTATTGTATTGTAATGTATTGCTTTTTTGTCACAAAAGATTTCTGGCATGAAATTCGACATCCACTCCCTTGGAAGAGTGCGTCGCCACAGCACAACGCCACCTTTTCCCCCTCTTTGTCTGTCTGCAAGTGTATTTGTTGCACTTTCAATGTGGATTTTTCTACAGATATCTGCCAGGGACAACTGTCTTGTTGCCATGGGTTCTTTAACATGCGTAAAGAGCATGCTACACATTGGACCCCGTTTTATCATCTCACTCGAATGACTAACGTTCAGACCACCACACAAGGTCTGGTGGAGGGGGAGAAAATTCTAGCGAGTGTCAGATTCGATCCCACATGCTCTGATTCTCTCGTTTCCAAAGCGAACGCGTTACCACTAGGCCACCACTCCACTCAGCGATGGTTGGTGCTGGTCAATAGTTTGCAGAAAAGTTCAGTTAAACTGTTTGCAGTCAACTCGCAGCTCCACGAATCTTGATGGCGTGACACACATTCATTCTAACTGTGAATCTTGTCACTGTAAGCGCTACACTTTGCAAATGAGGATGAAAGACATAGATAGATAGATAAAGACACACACACACACACACACACACACACACACACACACACACACACAGAGAGAGAGAGAGAGAGAGAGGAGATAGGGTAAATGCATGATTATATTTCACACATTTAATAATTATAATGGACATTTATATAGTGTGTTTCTCCAGAAATACTGCTCAAATCACTTCATATTTCGATCCCCACTCCCCGCCTCCCCTATCAATACTCCTCCTCACCCCAACGCCCACCCCCTTCCACACACACACACACACACACACACACACACTGCACGTGCCAGAAATCACTTACGCAACTGAACATTGGAAACCGCCCACCTACCCATGGCACCGTCCAGAAAACGCATCTCTGCAACACGGGCTCAGGCCTGCACACACACACACACGAACTCACGGACACTCGCCAGTACCCCGCAATGCACACACACGGCAAACAGCCTCTTCACACTAAAACATGCAACCAAAACCAGATCACACCAAGATTAGGAAAAAAACAACAACAAACAAACAAAAAATAAACCTGCTGTTACTGCTGTTGGAAAAGATGTGTTAAGAGCAGACTTCAAAGATTTCTGTGAGACAGAATGACGCAAATGTTCTGGTAGTTTTGTTCCACAATGACGGAGCCTGGAAAGAAAAAAGATCTTTGACCGTTTATTATTATTTAAAAAAATTTTTTATCTTAAAGGAAGTTTTAAGAGCCTGGTATCAGAAGCAGAACGAAGGTGACGAGTTGGAATGTACACTTCAAGGACGTCAGAGAGGTAGTGAGGACCAGAGCTTGAGAGGGCAGAAAACGTCAGAGTAGAAAGCTTGCATTAAATTCTTTTTGAAACTGGTAGTCAGTGAAGAGGGTGGAAGAGAGGAGTAATGTGTTCAAATTTGGAGGATCTGAAAATAAGTCTGTGACCAAGTGCACTATGCTTGCTCCAACACTGCTCACACACGATCTACATCAGACGACGTTTTTCCCTCCTTACCCGCGCCCAGACTTGTGTGACGTCACTCCGCTTACATCATTTTGTTCTCGCCAGACAGCCTACTCAAGGCTCGTCCAGTGTCGCATCGCGGTACGTCATTGGCTGAGCGGAAACTTGTGTTTCTGTTCCACCGTAATTAGTTAATAACTCTTTTGTCAGATCAGTAAACTACAAGTATTATATACTGGCAGAATCGTCGCAATTCCATCTTTAACTCAATTCCACTTATGTTTGCCTACGTTAAAATGATTTAACGCAGTTTGTAATTTTCAGCAACGAGCTCATTAAAACTGACCGTGTTCAGATTATAGATTTATCTTAAATAATCAACACTTTATTTTATTCTCATTATAAAGTAGGTGTTGAGCTCTTTCTTTTGCAACTTATCCGACGTAAATCAGTTCAGGAATCATTTAGAAATCTGTCACTGAACACCTTGTAAGAAGCATAGTTGTCATCGGATTTTGCCTGATTTGAAACAATCTGTTTGCAGCACACGTGACGGTCTTTGCAGTCCGCTTAACTTGCACAGTGGCACAGTGAGTGATGAGTGGTCACTTCATACCTGGTCAGTCATCTGACCAGAGCTCTCTCTCTCTCTCTCTTGCTGTGTCGCGAGCAGTGTGTTGTGTCGTGTGTGTCCCCACAACGGCTGACACCTCGCTACGTATCGCTGTAAGTACTAGTGTGTAGAATGTGTTGTTTGTAAATTGTATTATTCGACACAGTATTTGTGTTCATATGAATATGTTCAGTTATTGCTTTGTTCAGTTATTGCTTTGACATGTTAGTCACAGCTCGGCTATGATTGATATAGAAAATCGCCATGTCGTCATATGCTCATAGAAGTATTCCATTTGATTCTTTTTAACGTCAGTCAATGACGTCTGGGGACACAAGATAGGTTGTTCCAGAATGTTCTAGTGGATGACTCATTCTTTCTCATCTGCTGTCACTGATGAAGGTTAGGTTTCTTATCTCTGCTTCAGCAGAGGCAATTTGAATGTTGAGTACAAGCTTTTCTATGTTCATATTTGGCTTTGCAATGGATAACTTGTGTAAGTTCATTCATGGACCACTTAATGGTTAAGTCATGATGGTGCTTCACTTACTCTCTGGTCTGTCAGTTTGCTAGTATTATATCTAAGCCACTGATTCTCTATCTTGTTTGTTATTCAGGTATTATCTTTCATGCTAATATCAGTTGTACTGCTACAGTGTGCTCAGTACTCTAAGATGTGTGTAGTATTCTGTTGTGGTGATTACAAGATAGTGTTGGATTAATATCAGTTATTGGTTAAAACCACCTGATATGTATCAGTCTGTTAATTGTAATTTAGTTATCATGCTCTCTCCCTATACAGCTTACTCCAGTATAGTGCTACATGATAAACTGATTCATTTGAGTCACTTTGACACAGTATAAGCTTTACCTGATCTATACTGTCAGTGTACTTTCACCAAGTCAGCATAGCTTCAATCACTTTAACTGTACTATATTAAATGTATTAGAAATGTCATTTGATGTCAGTGTTTGGTCTTCACACATATGCATTATCAAGTGGTAGTCTTTCCATGTAATATGTATACATGTGCTTTATTATTCTGTTGTGCCGATATGTTGTGCTACTGACATTTGTTTGTGTCATTCCAGGCACTGTCTTCTTCTTAGTCTTCTCTTCTAGTTTTCTTCTCCATTACTTCTTCTCTTTCTTATCTTCTCTTCGTATATCGTCTTAGCTCTTTTTCTCAGTTAATAACTATTGTAAATAAAACAATAGAAAAACCCATTTGTGACTGGCCTCTATGTGTTCCTGGGCTGTGCGCAGTATCTTGTCTATCCTTTAATACAGTAAATCATATTTAGTTAGGTCTTTTGTGCCATCCGTACCCTATTAGAACCACTCGGTACACGGCTACAAGTCAAACAGCATTGTTCTGAACTCTTTGTAGTTTATCCAGTGAAGTTTTTGAGAATGCAGACAAGAACAGAGTTGCAGTAATCAATCCCAGACAAAACGAATGCACAGACTAATGTTTTGGTTGCTTCCATAGACAGGTAATGGCGAATAGAACTAATTCTTCACAACTCAAGCTGATTTGCAAATGTTTGAAATGTGTTGCTAAAATGACAGACTATGGTCAAGACTGACACTGAAGCTCCACACAGATTGGGAGATAGGAATGACTGTGTTGTTAACCACAAGAGAATGAGGGAGAGACGGGTGGTTCATGAATTCATTGGGGCAAGCAAGCAACAGTTCAGACTTTTCATCATTTAGCTGTAGTTTGTTGAAAGTCACCCTAGACTTGGTTTGTTTTTCACTTTTGCATGTGTGTCATCAGTTTATCAGTTTCAGCAATAGAAGCCAGACTGACAGAGTTGAGTATCAGTATCAGTAGCTCAAGGAGGCATCACTGCGTTCGGACAAATCCATATACGCAACACCACATCTGCCAAGCATATGCCTGACCAGCAGTATAACCCAACACGCTTTGTCAGGCTTGAGAAAAAAAAAGAGAAACAACGAAGAAGAAAATTTAATAATTAAACAGATAAAGAAGTTAATGAATATTTAGAGAAAAATAAATAAATAAAAAGAAAAAAAAGTTGAATTGAGTGTCATCAGCAAAGCTCTCGTGTGAGAGACAGTGGCTGTTTATAGCAACATACAGTAGGGTAGCATACAGAACAAACAGAATAGGGCCAAGGACTGATCCCTGTGGGATACCATATGATAACGGAGTTTCGTTAGAATATTTGCCATTTACACAGACACTCTGGGTTTGATTCCTTAAGTAGGATTGAAACCAGGAAAGAGGAAGATCGTGAATGCCAAAAGAATGTTTGAGTCTTTCAATGAGAAGTGTATGATCAATTGTATCAAATGCAGCAGTAAGATCTAAAAGAGCAAGAACTGAAATTTTGTCATCGTCAAAACCACAGAGAATGTCGTTTACAATCTTCAGCAATGCTGTTTCAGTACTATGGCCTTGTCAGCTAGCAGACTGATGGTAGTCGAAAAGATCATTCTCCTCTAAGTGATTAAGAAGCTGGGGGAGGATGACTTTTTCTAAAATTTTGGAAAGGAAGGACACATTTGAGACAGGTCTGTACTTGTTCAGACTGTTCTGATCAAAGGGAGGCTTCTTTATAAGTGGATGCACAACAGCATGTTTAAAAACAGACGGAAAGCAACGAGACAGAAGTGAATAATCAACAATACGAGTGATGCACGGAAGCAGGACGTCAAGAAAATCAAGGAAAACAATTGAGGGGATACGGTCGATTTCACAGGACTTTTGCAGTGCTGCATTTAAGCAGAATTTCTTTACAGTTCCTTCATCAACAGGTTCAAACCGGAGGATACAAGGGCCTTTTTACACACGATCAGCTGCTGGGGAAAAACAGAGTCAACATTATGGCGTATCATTGTATACTTATTTGTAAAAAAAAGTCTGCAAATTTCTGTGAGAGTTCCTGGCTGGTATAGATTGTTGGAAGGCGTGTTGTCCTTCCTTTGCCAAGAAGAGTGTTTGTAATGTTAAATAATTGTTATGCTTGACACCTTATGTTTGATGTAAAGGAAGGATAATATCGGAATACAAATGGGTTCCTTAAAAAAAAGTTGCCACTGATTGATTTGAAATATGCTAAAGCTGTGAAATGTCAGTAAAATCTGTATGAGACTCCAGCCATTTCAAAAGTTTAGATTCTTTGGATTTTCTCCACTTTTCTGCCAAAGTATTTAATGTATACATAAATGGATTGATAGCAGAGTTTAAAGGTAGTATGAATATTGCTAAAGCAACATTCACTTCTCCAGGGATGGGAATACCAGCCAGTGCTAGTATTCCACACAGTCCAATAGGAAACCAACACAAGAAATCTGTCACTGCAATGGTAATCAATCGCTGAGCTATGGTAATGTCTTGTGACACTTTGGTAGAGTTGGTTTTTAGAGCATTGCTCTGTATTGACCAGTAGATGCATGCCTGGCCCAAAGAGATGAATAAAAACAGAACAAAATTGAAAACAATCATGATGCCAAAAGAATACAATTTTCCTTTAAACTCTTGTTTTGTAACTGGCAGCGGAATACAGATACCAGTCTGGCTGTAAAACTCCCAGTGTGATGTCACTGGAAGTAAAGGCAACAAGGCAAGGAACCAGCCTACCAGCCAGATCAGTAGACACATTATTGTTGCTGATGTCCGTTCAAATCTCAAGGTGCTGAATGGAAAGCAGAGGACAATGAAACGATCTAAAGTAATCAGGCAAATGATCACAGCTGACACCTCACTGGACAACAGAGACAAAAATCCAGCCACTTTACAGGCCACACTGTTTTTCCATGTGTCATCATGATAGAGATATTTGCCACGTAACATTTCATCAGCCACTCCTATAACGGCCATGTAGACACCCATCAGAAAGTCAGCCATTGTAAGGTTGGTGACAAACACACTGAAGCCACTAGAAGAGGTCATGCCCTTTGCAAACAAACGTGCACAGAAACAGAAGACGTTACCAGACACTGCCAGACAGGTGATCAGCCACAGAAATCCGCGGTATGTCCATGACTGCAGTAAATCTTCACATGATGAAATTTCATCCTTGGGAGCAGAACAAGATGAGACATCAAAGTTGCCAGGAAGTATTTCTTCACAGCAAAACTTATAGTTCTGCGCTGAAATAAACTGTAAATTGGAAAGCTTTTTGAAAATGTCAGGTGGGAACGCTTTCACATGACTGCCATCCATATACAGTTCAGTCAGTCGTGGTGTGTACTGAAAACCACCAGGACTTACAGTGTGAATGGAAGTAAAACTTAAATTCAGTGACTGTAAGCGGAAAAATGGTGCCAGCACTTTTGAATCAAATACTGTCAGTGTTGTGTGTGAAAGATCTACCTTTGTGAGAGCACTTTGTTGATTAACTGAGGAATGGTCACTATGCAGTAATGTGATAGGGTTGTAAGATAAGGACAAATGTTGCATATTTTCTAAACGAAGAAACGACGTCATATTTACGTGCTGCAGTTTGTTGTCACTGAGGTCAAGCCATCTCAAATTTAACAACTCCATTTCTGGCACCACAGACAGAAAACACTTAGCAAGAGCCAGATGAATAAGATAGAGGTTATTACTCACATCAGACAGTGTCAGACCTGAACCTGTGGCATTCAAGTAGCGGATCTGAGGGAAGAGTGCTGCATGGAAAGGCTGGACACAGAGAAAGGTGTGAACCTGACAGAGGCAGCCTACAGGACATGTAACGTCGCACCACAATTCATCGTCACGCATTGGGCAGTGAGGCCAGCCATCACACACGTGGTCACTGTGTACACATATCATGGAATGTCGACATCGGAGAAACCCAGGACATGTAATCTCTACACATCCCTCTTCATCCTCATGCTCTATACAGTCATGCATCTCGTTGCATCGTGTGTAAACAGGCAGACAGTCGTTGAATTCTCCAGGACAACGATAATGACTGTCTGGACAAGGCTCACTGAAATTCATTTGCTTTGAGATGAACCGCGAAATTCCATTGAAATTGACAAGAACAGGAGATGGAAGACGTCTCCGAAGAACATGCATCGATTTGAAAGCAGAACAGCTATTTTCATCAGATCGATCCTGACAGTGGAACATTTGATCGCATACATTATCATAGGACACGCACTGACCATTTGTGCATGTGAAATCTGTGTTGATACAATGAGGATGGTGACAGAAAGATTCATCACTGGAATCCAGACAGTCTGATGTGAAGTCACACACCAGGGAATATGACAGAGTGGTTGTGTCTTCAGTGCATGTGAAAATTGGGGTGAAACTGAAGCAGA